>NW_027551717.1:0-15000 GCF_051989575.1 Stigmatopora nigra | reverse complement strand
GAAATGCCTGGTTCTTCCGTAGAAGAGTTTTCTATGTTCTGGCTCCAGGACTTTGCCAAGAACACTCACGACGGTCTGCGGCGCCTGGTTCTTCCGTAGAAGAGTTTTATATGTACATGCTCCAGGACTTTTGCATGTACACACCATTTTTAGGCTGGTGCCGACCCCCTAGCTCACAGTTTGTGTCTTCGCTCCTCATTTTCTCTTTCCATGCACCGTCCTTTGTCATAAAGGTATCTCCGGTACATGGTTTTTCTACGTCCATACCGCCCTGTCTTTGGCATGGACGCAGACACCATTTTTGGGCAGGTGCCGACCCCCTAGCTCACAGACCTGTGTTCGTGTCTTCAGACCTTATTTTCTCTTTCCATGTACCGGTTCTTGATTAAAATGATTTTTCGGTTGCATGTCCGCCCCTTTGCCCGGTTCTTCCAACTTGCATGGAAGAGATATGACCATACCGCCGGGACTTTGGTATGGAAATGCCTGGTTCTTCCGTAGAAGAGTTTTCTATGTTCTGGCTCCAGGTCTTTGCCAAGAACACTCACGACGGTCTCCGGCGCCTGGTTCTTCCGTAGAAGAGTTTTATATGTACATGCTCCAGGACTTTTGCACGTACACTCACGACTTTTTGCCACTGGCCCGGTTCTTCCAACTTTTGTGGAAGATTTTTGGATGTCCATACCACCAGGCATATGTCATGGACATCCACGAATTCTCTCTAGTGTGGATCTCTGGAGCTCTGGAGCTTCGGTCCTCCGGCCCTCTGGATCTTTTGCCTGGTTCTTCCGTAGAAGAGTTTTCTATGTTCTGGCTCCAGGTCTTTGCCAAGAACACTCACGACGGTCTCCGGCGCCTGGTTCTTCCGTAGAAGAGTTTTATATGTACATGCTCCAGGACTTTTGCACGTACACTCACGACTTTCTGCCACTGGCCCGGTTCTTCCAACTTTTGTGGAAGATTTTTGGATGTCCATACCACCAGGCATATGTCATGGACATCCACGAATTCTCTCTGGTGTGGATCTCTGGAGCTCTGGAGCTTCGGTCCTCCGGCCCTCTGGATCTTTTGCCTGGTTCTTCCGTAGAAGAGTTTTCTATGTTCTGGCTCCAGGTCTTTGCCAAGAACACTCACGACGGTCTCCGGCGCCTGGTTCTTCCGTAGAAGAGTTTTATATGTACATGCTCCAGGACTTTTGCACGTACACTCACGACTTTTTGCCACTGGCCCGGTTCTTCCAACTTTTGTGGAAGATTTTTGGATGTCCATACCACCAGGCATATGTCATGGACATCCACGAATTCTCTCTGGTGTGGATCTCTGGAGCTCTGGAGCTTCGGTCCTCCGGCCCTCTGGATCTTTTGCCTGGTTCTTCCGTAGAAGAGTTTTCTATGTTCTGGCTCCAGGTCTTTGCCAAGAACACTCACGACGGTCTCCGGCGCCTGGTTCTTCCGTAGAAGAGTTTTATATGTACATGCTCCAGGACTTTTGCACGTACACTCACGACTTTTTGCCACTGGCCCGGTTCTTCCAACTTTTGTGGAAGATTTTTGGATGTCCATACCACCAGGCATATGTCATGGACATCCACGAATTCTCTCTGGTGTGGATCTCTGGAGCTCTGGAGCTTCGGTCCTCCGGCCCTCTGGATCTTTTGCCTGGTTCTTCCGTAGAAGAGTTTTCTATGTTCTGGCTCCAGGTCTTTGCCAAGAACACTCACGACGGTCTGCCCTCGCCTGGTTCTTCCAACTTCCGTGGAAGATTTTTGGATGTCCATACCACCAGGCATAAGTCATGGACACCCTGAGTCTCGTTCATGTGTGGATCTCTGGAGCTCTGGAGCTTCGGTCCTCCGGCCCTCTGGATCTTTTGCCTGGTTCTTCCTTAGAAGAGTTTTATATGTTCTGGCTCCAGGACTTTGCCAAGAACACTCACGACGGTCTGCCCTCGCCTGGTTCTTCCAACTTCCGTGGAAGATTTTTGGATGTCCATACCACCAGGCATAAGTCATGGACACCCACGAATTCTCTCTAGTGTGGATCTCTGGAGCTCTGGAGCTTCGGTCCTCCGGCCCTCTGGATCTTTTGCCTGGTTCTTCCGTAGAAGAGTTTTCTATGTTCTGGCTCCAGGACTTTGCCAAGAACACTCACGACGGTCTGCCCTCGCCTGGTTCTTCCAACTTCCGTGGAAGATTTTTGGATGTCCATACCACCAGGCATAAGTCATGGACACCCTGAGTCTCGTTCGTGTGTGGATCTCTGGAGCTCTGGAGCTCCCGGACACTCCTGGATCTATGGAGCTCCGGTCCTCCGGCCCTCTGGATCTCTGGAGCTCTGGAGCTCTGGAGGTCAGGCCCAAACCTCCAGGATTTTGGAAGGGCCTTTTTCATATTGCCAAGCCGAGTGTGACACCTTTTTCGGCCTGTTTCAGTCCCTCAGGACGGTCTCTCTGGTTCTTTTCACTCCCGAAAATTTTTCTAAGTCCAGCCACACTTAGAAAAAATTCGCTTCAATTCGGGAGAACCAGGGGGACAAGGGGCATTGCAAAAGTACTGTGCCCGAATGTGAGCTCCTTCCGTCGGCCTACTGGGGAGAGAGGGGTCGGTCTTAGGCCTGGAGCTCACATTCAAAATTTTCCTCTCCCTATAATCTTGCCGAAGGCTTTTTGCAGACCACCGGAAATTGCGGGAGTAGGCAAATCATATCCTAGGGGTATTGGTAGACCCAAATCACATGCCTTGGTAGACCCAAATGAGAAGCCCTGGTAGACCTAAAAAATCGAAAAAACGACTATGTCCGACAGGACTTAGTCGTTTTTTCAGAAATTTTCTGAAAAAACGACTAAGTCCTGTCGGACATAGTCATTTTTTCACACTTTTTCGGACTTAGAAAATTTTTTGGACTTAGAAAATTTTTGAGAAGCTCAAAAAAACGACTAAGTCCCGTTGGACATAGTCATTTTTTCAGACTTTTTCTCAAAAAAATGACAGAGTCCTGTCGGACATAGTCATTTTTTCACACTTTTTCCAAAAAAATGACAGAGTCCGTTTTTTTGGACTTAGAATTTTTTTTGGACTTAGAAAATTTTTGAGAACCAGGGCTTTTCACCGGGACTTTTGCCAGTTTGTATCCGAAGGCAGCGCTCCTTCGGACACTTTTCCTGTGACACACCGCTGTTGGACATAGTCATTTTTTCAGACATTTTTGAGAACCAGGATTTTCACCGGGACATTGTCCCATTTCTATCCGAAGATAGTGCATGGTCGGACACTTTTCCTCTCAGCCCCCGCTGAAAGACATAGTCATTTTTCCAAGATTTTTGGACTTAGAATTTTTTTTGGACTTAGAAAATTTTTGAGAACCAGAGCTTTTCACCGGGACATCTGCCCGTTTGTGTCCGAAGGCAGCGCTCCTTCGGACACTTTTCCTGTGACACACCGCTGTTGGACATAGTCATTTTTTCAGACATTTTTGAGAACCAGGATTTTCACCGGGACATTGTCCCATTTGTATCCGAAGGCAGCGCTCCTTCGGATACTTTTTCTCTCAGCCCCCGCTGAAAGACATAGTCGTTTTTTCCAAGATTTTTGGACTTAGAATTTTTTTTGGACTTAGAAAATTTTTTGGACTTAGAAAATTTTTGAGAACCAGAGCTTTTCACCGGGACATCTGCCCGTTTGTGTCCGAAGGCAGCGCTCCTTCGGACACTTTTCCTGTGACACACCGCTGTTGGACATAGTCATTTTTTCAGACATTTTTGAGAACCAGGATTTTCACCGGGACATTGTCCCATTTGTATCCGAAGGCAGCGCTCCTTCGGATACTTTTTCTCTCAGCCCCCGCTGAAAGACATAGTCGTTTTTTCCAAGATTTTTGGACTTAGAATTTTTTTTGGACTTAGAATTTTTTTCGGACTTAGAAAATTTTTGAGAACCAGAGCTTTTCACCGGGACATCTGCCCGTTTGTGTCCGAAGGCAGCGCTCCTTCGGACACTTTTCCTTTGAACCACCGCTGTTGGACATAGTCATTTTTTCAGACATTTTTGAGAACCAGGATTTTCACCGGGACATCTGCCCGTTTGTATCCGAAGGCAGCGCTCCTTCGGATACTTTTTCTCTCAGCCCCCGCTGAAAGACATAGTCGTTTTTTCCAAGATTTTTGGACTTAGAATTTTTTTTGGACTTAGAAAATTTTTTGGACTTAGAAAATTTTTGAGAACCAGAGCTTTTCACCGGGACATCTGCCCGTTTGTGTCCGAAGGCAGCGCTCCTTCGGACACTTTTCCTTTGACACACCGCTGTTGGACATAGTCATTTTTTTGCCATTTTTTTGAGAACCAGGATTTTCACCGGGACATTGTCCCATTTCTATCCGAAGATAGTGCATGGTCGGACACTTTTCCTCTCAGCCCCCGCTGAAAGACATAGTCATTTTTCCAAGATTTTTGGACTTAGAATTTTTTTTGGACTTAGAAAATTTTTGAGAACCAGAGCTTTTCACCGGGACATCTGCCCGTTTGTGTCCGAAGGCAGCGCTCCTTCGGACACTTTTCCTTTGACACACCGCTGTTGGACATAGTCATTTTTTTGCCATTTTTGAGAACCAGGATTTTCACCGGGACATCTGCCCGTTTGTATCCGAAGGCAGCGCTCCTTCGGATACTTTTTCTCTCAGCCCCCGCTGAAAGACATAGTCGTTTTTTCCAAGATTTTTGGACTTAGAATTTTTTTTGGACTTAGAAAAATTTTCGGACTTAGAAAATTTTTGAGAACCAGAGCTTTTCACCGGGACATCTGCCCGTTTGTATCCGAAGACCTCGCTTCTTCGGACACTTTTCCATTGACACACCGCTGTTGGACATAGTCATTTTTTCAGACATTTTTCGAAGAACCAGGATTTTTCACCGGGACATTGTCCCGTTTGTATCCGAAGGCAGCGCTCCTTCGGATACTTTTTCTCTCAGCCCCCGCTGAAAGACATAGTCGTTTTTTCCAAGATTTTTGGACTTAGAATTTTTTTTGGACTTAGAAAAATTTTCGGACTTAGAAAATTTTTGAGAACCAGGAAATTGTCTGGCTCCCTGGAGCTCCGGCCCTCGTGGTTCTCTGGAGCTCCAGCTTTCCTGGTTCTCTGGAGCTCCAGCCCTCCTGGCTCTATGGAGCTCCGGTCCTCCGGCCCTCTGGATCTCTGGAGCTCCGGTAGTCCGGAGCTCCGGCCCTCTGGATCTCTGGATCTCTGGAGCTCCGGTACTCCGGAGCTCCGGCCCTCATGGATCTCTGGAGCTCCGGTACTCCGGAGCTCCGGCCCTCATGGATCTCTGGAGCTCTTGCCCTCCGGAGCTCCGGTCCTCTTGGATCTCTGGTTCTATGGAGCTCCGGTCCTCCGGCCCTCCGGAGCTCCGGTCCTCCGGCCCACTGGATCTCTGGAGCTCCGGCCTTCCAAAAAAATTCTAAGTCCAAAAGTTGGACTTAGAAAAATTTTTGGACTTAGAAAAATTTTCGGACTTAGAAAATTTTTGAGAACCAGGATTTTCACCGGGACATTTGCCCGTTTGTATCCGAAGGCAGCGCTCCTTCGGACACTTTTTCTCTCAGCCCCCGCTGAAAGACATAGCCATTTTTTCGCCCATTTTTTTTCAAAGTTTTTCACTTTGAAAAATTCATTAAAATTCAACCGAACCACCTAGGACCGGGGCACTTCGTGAGAAGGATGCCCGAATGTGAACCTTTTGGATCCCATACCGGCAGAGGACAGGCTCGGCCCGACGCCTGGAGCTCACATTCAAATTTTTCCTCTCCCTATATACTTGCCGAAGGCTTTTTGCAGACCACCGGAAATTGCAGGAGTGGGTGATTTATATGGGTCATGTCTTTCGATCCTTTTCTCCTTCCACGTACCGGTTCTATGGAGCTTCCCTGGAATATGGTTAAAATTGCAGCTCCGAGCTCCATATATTTTTCGAGTTATGGAGCTTTTTGTCGAAAAAGTTGAAAAATTTTCTAAGTCCAAAAAATTTTCTAAGTCCAAAAGTTGGACTTAGAAATTTTTTTGGACTTAGAAAATTTTTGAGAACCAGGAAAGCTCCGGAGCTCCGGAGCTCCGGTCCTCTGGAGCTCCGGAGCTCCGGTTCTCTGGAGCTCCGGAGCTCCGGTCCTCTGGAGCTCCGGGGCTCTGGAGCTCCGGAGCTCCGGTCCCCTGGAGCTCCGGAGCTCCGGTTCTCTGGAGCTCCGGAGCTCCGGTTCTCTGGAGCTCCGGAGCTCCGGTCCTCTGGAGCTCCGGAGCTCCGGAGCTCCGGTCCTCTGGAGCTCCGGAGCTCCGGAGCTCCGGTTCTCTGGAGCTCCGGAGCTCCGGTTCTCTGGAGCTCCGGAGCTCCGGTCCTCTGGAGCTCCGGAGCTCCGGAGCTCCGGTTCTCTGGAGCTCCGGAGCTCCGGTTCTACTGGTTGTCCGGAGCTCCGGAGCTCCGGAGCTCCGGAGCTCTGGAGCTCCGGAGCTCCGGAGCTCTGGAGCTCCGGAGCTCCGAAACTCCGGTCCCCTGGAGCTCCGGTCCTCTGGAGCTCCGGTTGTCCGGAGCTCCGGAGCTCCGGAGCTCCGGTTCTCTGGGGCTCCGGAGCTCCGGAGCTCTGGAGCTCTGGAGCCCTGGAGCTCCGGTCCCCTGGAGCTCCGGAGCTCCGGAGCTCCGGTCCCCTGGAGCTCCGGAGCTCCGGTCCTCTGGAGCTCCGGAACTCCGGAGCTCCGGTCCCCTGGAGCTCCGGAGCTCCGGTCCTCTGGAGCTCCGGAGCCCCGGAGCTCCGGTCCCCTGGAGCTCCGGAGCTCCGGAGCTCTGGAGCTCCGGAGCTCTGGAGCTCCGGAGCTCTGGAGCTCCGGAGCTCCGGTCCCCTGGAGCTCCGGAGCTCCGGAGCTCTGGAGCTCTGGAGCCCTGGCGCTCCGGAGCTCTGGAGCTCTGGAGCTCCGGAGCTCCGGTCCTCTGGAGCTCCGGAACTCCGGAGCTCCGGTCCCCTGGAGCTCCGGTCCTCTGGAGCTCCGGAACTCCGGAGCTCCGGTCCCCTGGAGCTCCGGAGCTCCGGTCCTCTGGAGCTCCGGAGCTCCGGAGCTCTGGAGCTCCGGAGCTCCGGAGCTCCGGAGCTCCGGTCCCCTGGAGCTCCGGAGCTCCGGTTCTCTGGAGCTCCGGAGCTCCGGAGCTCCGGAGCTCTGGAGCTCTGGAGCCCTGGAGCTCCGGAGCTCCGGAGCTCCGGTCCCCTGGAGCTCCGGAGCTCCGGAGCTCTGGAGCTCCGGTCCCCTGGAGCTCTGGAGCTCCGGAGCTCCGGAGCTCTGGAGCTCCGGAGCTCTGGAGCTCCGGAGCTCCGGAGCTCCGGTCCCCTGGAGCTCCGGAGCTCCGGAGCTCCGGTCCCCTGGAGCTCTGGAGCTCCGGAGCTCCGGAGCTCCGGAGCTCCGGCCCCCTGGAGCTCCGGAGCTCCGGAGCTCCGGAGCTCCGGAGCTCCGGCCCTCCGGTTCTACTGGTTGTCCGGAGCTCCGGCCCCCCCTGGATCTATGGAGCTCCAGCCCTCCAAAAAAATTCAAAGTCCAACATTTGGACTTAGAAAATTTTCAGATTCCAATATTTTCCCCTCCCTATATACTTGCCGAAGGCTTTCTCCAGACCTCCGGCAAGTGCGGGAGTAGGCTAGCTCATATCCCATAGGTATTGGTAGACCCAAATGAACTGCCCTGGTAGACCTGAAAAATCGAAAAAATGACTATGTCCTTCGCGACTTAGTCATTTTTTCGACTTTTTTCCAAAAAAATGACAGAGTCCTGTCGGACATAGTCATTTTTTCACACTTTTTCCAAAAAAATGACAGAGTCCTGTCGGACATAGTCATTTTTTCACACTTTTTCCAAAAAAATGACAGAGTCCTGTCGGACATAGTCATTTTTTCACACTTTTTCCAAAAAAATGACAGAGTCCTGTCGGACATAGTCATTTTTTCACACTTTTCGGACTTAGAATATTTTTCGACTTAGAATATTTTTGACAACCAGGGAATCCTGGAGGTATGGAGCTCCGGTCCTCCTGGAGGTATGGAGCTCCGGTCCTCCTGGAGGTATGGAGCTCCGGTCCTCCTGGAGGTATGGAGCTCCGGTCCTCCTGGAGGTATGGAGCTCCGGTCCTTATGGATCTATGGAGCTCTGGTTCTCCTGGAGCTATGGAGCTCCAGCTTTTATGGAGCTTTTCACATTTCCTGGAGGTTTTTTTTCCTCCATGGAAGTCGAATTAAATACATTTTGGTGATTTCTGGAGCTTTTTTCTTCCATGGAAGTCGAATTAAATACACTTTTGCGTTTTATGGAGGTCCTATTTTATACATTTTGGTGATTTCTGGAGCTTTTTTCTTCCATGGAAGTCGAATTAAATACACTTTTGCGTTTTATGGAGGTCCTATTTTATACATTTTGAGCATTTCTGGAGGTTTTTTCTTCCATGGAAGTCGAATTAAATACACTTTTGCGTTTTATGGAGGTCCTATTTTATACATTTTGGTGATTCCTGGAGCTTTTTTCTTCCATGGAAGTCGAATTAAATACACTTTTGCGTTTTATGGAGGTCCTATTTTATACATTTTGGTGATTCCTGGAGCTTTTTTCTTCCATGGAAGTCGAATTAAATACACTTTTAGGTTTTATGGAGGTCCTATTTTATACATTTTGAGCATTTCTGGAGGTTTTTTCTTCCATGGAAGTCGAATTAAATACACTTTTGCGTTTTATGGAGGTCCTATTTTATACATTTTGGTGATTCCTGGAGCTTTTTTCTTCCATGGAAGTCGAATTAAATACACTTTTAGGTTTTATGGAGGTCCTATTTTATACATTTTGAGCATTTCTGGAGGTTTTTTCTTCCATGGAAGTCTATTTTTATACACTTTTACGTTTTATGGAGGTCCTATTTTATACATTTTGAGCATTTCTGGAGGTCTATTCTTCCATGGAAGTCTATTTTTATACACTTTTACGTTTTATGGAGGTCCTATTTTATACATTTTGAGCATTTCTGGAGGTTTATTCTTCCATGGAAGTCTATTTTTATACACTTTTACGTTTTATGGAGGTCCTATTTTATACATTTTGAGCATTTCTGGAGGTTTATTTCTCCATGGAAGTCTATTTTTATACACTTTTACGTTTTATGGAGGTCCTATTTTATACATTTTGAGCATTTCTGGAGGTTTTTTCTTCCATGGAAGTCGAATTAAATACACTTTTAGGTTTTATGGAGGTCCTATTTTATACATTTTGAGCATTTCTGGAGGTTTTTTCTTCCTTGGAAGTCGAATTAAATACACTTTTAGGTTTTATGGAGGTCCTATTTTATACATTTTGAGCATTTCTGGAGGTTTTTTCTTCCATGGAAGTCTATTTTTATACACTTTTACGTTTTATGGAGGTCCTATTTTATACATTTTGAGCATTTCTGGAGGTCTATTCTTCCATGGAAGTCTATTTTTATACACTTTTACGTTTTATGGAGGTCCTATTTTATACATTTTGAGCATTTCTGGAGGTCTATTCTTCCATGGAAGTCTATTTTTATACACTTTTACGTTTTATGGAGGTCCTATTTTATACATTTTGAGCATTTCTGGAGGTTTATTCTTCCATGGAAGTCTATTTTTATACACTTTTACGTTTTATGGAGGTCCTATTTTATACATTTTGAGCATTTCTGGAGGTTTATTTCTCCATGGAAGTCTATTTTTATACACTTTTACGTTTTATGGAGGTCCTATTTTATACATTTTGAGCATTTCTGGAGGTTTTTTCTTCCATGGAAGTCGAATTAAATACACTTTTAGGTTTTATGGAGGTCCTATTTTATACATTTTGAGCATTTCTGGAGGTTTTTTCTTCCTTGGAAGTCGAATTAAATACACTTTTAGGTTTTATGGAGGTCCTATTTTATACATTTTGAGCATTTCTGGAGGTTTTTTCTTCCATGGAAGTCTATTTTTATACACTTTTACGTTTTATGGAGGTCCTATTTTATACATTTTGAGCATTTCTGGAGGTCTATTCTTCCATGGAAGTCTATTTTTATACACTTTTACGTTTTATGGAGGTCCTATTTTATACATTTTGAGCATTTCTGGAGGTCTATTCTTCCATGGAAGTCTATTTTTATACACTTTTACGTTTTATGGAGGTCCTATTTTATACATTTTGAGCATTTCTGGAGGTTTATTCTTCCATGGAAGTCTATTTTTATACACTTTTACGTTTTATGGAGGTCCTATTTTATACATTTTGAGCATTTCTGGAGGTTTATTTCTCCATGGAAGTCTATTTTTATACACTTTTACGTTTTATGGAGGTCCTATTTTATACATTTTGAGCATTTCTGGAGGTTTATTCTTCCATGGAAGTCTATTTTTATACACTTTTACGTTTTATGGAGGTCCTATTTTATACATTTTGAGCATTTCTGGAGGTTTATTTCTCCATGGAAGTCTATTTTTATACACTTTTACGTTTTATGGAGGTCCTATTTTAAACATTTTGGTGATTTCTGGAGGTCTATTTTAATACATTTTAAGAATTTATGGAGGACCATTTTTATACACTTTACCCATTTATGGAGGTCTATTTTAATACATTTTCACCATTTATGGAGGTCTATTTTAATACAATTTCAGCATTTATGGAACTCTATTTTAATACACTTTAACCATTTCTGGAGGTTGAATTAAATACATTGTATGTGAATATGCATGTTTTGGGCCACTATTTTGAACAGAACCATCCTGGATCCTTATTTTTAAACAGAATAGTTAAATATACATTTACCCAGTCATATGAAACTATTTGTGTATAAAATAAACATACAGAACCGATTTAGCCTTTTATTAAGACAAAATATGTGATGTTAAAGTGTCCAATGTTGATGTCATTGATTTAGACATAACACAACTTCTGAACATCCCTGGATGATAATTTTTATACAGAATTGTCAATTATAGATCTCTTTTAATATTGGTTACCATCTTCATGTTAAAAAACAAACCAGAACCGAAATGGACCGGTTCTAATACAGGCATTGTTTTTATCGCAAATTAGCATGTTTTTGAAACTAATTATGGTGGCAAATAGCCCCAGAACGAGCTATAATCTTTATTTTTTCACAGAATGAGCAAAATATATTCCTCTACACAATATTAAAAAATCAAGTTAATAGTATCAACCACAACCGACATGGACCGGTTCTAATACGACAACTTTGCAAAAATAGAGTACCAAAATAGAGGTCATTGATTATTGTATAACTAAGCCCCACAATATGTCTTAATGATTAAACTTTAAAGTATATTAGTAAATATGTCTATATCATCATTGAACACCATTCCTGGGTCAAAACACCAACCAGAACCGAAATGGACCGGTTCTAATAAAGACATTGTTTTTATCGCAATTTAGCATGTTTTTGACCTTTTTTATGATGGCAAATAGCCCCGGAACCATCTATAATATTGATTTTTTCACAGAATGAGCAAAATAGTTACATCTAGACAATATTAAAAAATCAAATTAATAGCATTAACCAGAACTGACCTGGACCGGTTCTAATACGACAACTTTGCAAAAAAAGAGTGCCCAGATAGAGGTCATTGATTATGGTATAACTAAGCCCCAGAATATGTTGTAATAATAAAACTTTAAAGTTTATTAGAAAATCGATATATATCATCATTAGACACCATTCCTGGGTCAAAACACCAACCAGAACCGAAATGGACCGGTTCTAATAAAGACATTGTTTTTATCGCAATTTAGCATGTTTTTGACATTTATTATGATGGCAAATAGCCCCAGAACGAGCTATAATGTTTATTTTTTCACAGAATGAGCAAAATAGTTACATCTACACAATATTAAAAAATCAAATTAATAGCATTAACCAGAACCGACCTGGACCGGTTCTAATTCGACAACTTTGCAAAAAAAGAGTGCCCAGATAGAGGTCATTGATTATGGTATAACTAAGCCCCAGAATATGTTGTAATAATAAAACTTTAAAGTTTATTAGAAAATCGATATATATCATCATTAGACACCATTCCTGGGTCAAAACACCAACCAGAACCGAAATGGACCGGTTCTAATAAAGACATTGTTTTTATCGCAAATTAGCATGTTTTTGAACTTTATTATAGTGGCAATTCGCCCCAGAACCATCTATAATGTTTATTTTTTCACAGAATGACCAAAAGAGTTACCTTTACACAATATAAAAAAATCAAATTAATAACATTAACCAGAACCGACCTGGACCGGTTCTAATTCGACAACTTTGCAAAAATAGAGCACCAAATAAGAGGTCATTGATTATAGTATAACTAAGCCCCAGAACATGCCTTAATGATAAAACTTTAAAGTATATTAGTAAATATGTCTATATCATCATTGAAGACCATTCCTGGGTCAAAACATTAACCAGAACCGAAATGGACCGGTTCTAATAAAGACATTGTTTTTATCGCAAATTAGCATGTTTTTGACCTTTATTATAGTGGCAATTCGCCCCAGAACCATCCTTAATCTTTATTTTTTCACACAATGACCAGAATAGTTACCTCTACACAATATAAAAAAATCAAATTAATAGCATTCTCCAGAACCGACCTGGACCGGTTCTAATACGACAACTTTGCAAAAATAGAGCACCAAATAAGAGGTCATTGATTATAGTATAACTAAGCCCCAGAACATGCCTTAATGATAAAACTTTAAAGTATATTAGGAAATATGTCTATATCATCATTGAAGACCATTCCTGGGTCAAAACACCAACCAGAACCGAAATGGACCGGTTCTAATAAAGACATTGTTTTTATCGCAAATTAGCATGTTTTTGATTTTTATTATAGTGGCAATTCGCCCCAGAACCATCTATAATGTTTATTTTTTCACAGAATGACCAAAATAGTTACATCTACACAATATAAAAAAATCAAATTAATAGCGATAACCAGAACCGACCTGGACCGGTTCTAATACGACAACTTTGCAAAAATAGAGTTCCAAAATAGAGGTCATTGATTATAGTATAACTAAGCTCCAGAACATGCCCTAATGATGAAACTTTAAAGTATATTAGTAAATAGGTCTATATCATCATTAGACACCATTTCTGGGTCAAATAACCAACCAGAACCGAAATGGACCGGTTATAATAAAGACATTGTTTTTATCGCAAATTAGCATGTTTTTGACCTTTATTATGTTGGCAAATAGCCCCAGAACCACTTTTAATCTTTATTTTTTCACAGAATGAGCAAAATAGTGTTATCTACACAATATACAAAATTCAAGTTAATAGCACTAACCAGAACCGACATGGACCGGTTCTAATACGACAACTTTGCAAAAATAGATCACCAAAATAGAGGTCATTGATTATGGTATAACTAAGCCCCAGAATATGTCTTAATGATAAAATTTTAAAGTCTATTTGTAAATATGTCTATATCATCATTGAACACCATTTCTGGGTCAAAACACCAACCAGAACCGAAATGGACCGGTTCTAATAAAGACATTGTTTTTATCGCAAATTAGCATGTTTTTGACCTTTATTATAGTGTCAAATAGCCCCAGAACCATCTATAATGTTTATTTTTGCACAGAATGACCAAAAGAGTTACCTTTACACAATATAAAAAAAATCAAATTAATAGCATTAACCAGAACCGACCTGGACCGGTTCTAATACGACAACTTTGCAAAAATAGATCACCAAAATAGAGGTCATTGATTATGGTATAACTAAGCCCCAGAATATGTCTTAATGATAAAATTTTAAAGTCTATTAGTAAATATGTCTATATCATCATTGAACACCATTTCTGGGTCAAAACACCAACCAGAACCGAAATGGACCGGTTCTAATAAAGACATTGTTTTTATCGCAAATTAGCATGTTTTTGACCTTTATTATAGTGTCAAATAGCCCCAGAACCATCTATAATGTTTATTTTTGCACAGAATGACCAAAAGAGTTACCTTTACACAATATAAAAAAAATCAAATTAATAGCATTAACCAGAACCGACCTGGACCGGTTCTAATACGACAACTTTGCAAAAATAGATCACCAAAATAGAGGTCATTGATTATGGTATAACTAAGCCCCAGAATATGTCTTAATGATAAAATTTTAAAGTCTATTAGTAAATATGTCTATATCATCATTGAACACCATTTCTGGGTCAAAACACCAACCAGAACCGAAATGGACCGGTTCTAATAAAGACATTGTTTTTATCGCAAATTAGCATGTTTTTGACCTTTATTATAGTGTCAAATAGCCCCAGAACCATCTATAATGTTTATTTTTTCACAGAATGACCCAAAGAGGTACCTTTACACATAATAAAAAAATCAAATTAATAGCATTAACCAGAACCGACCTGGACCGGTTCTAATACGACAACTTTGCAAAAATAGAGTATTAAAATAGAGGTCATTGATTATGGTATAACTAAGCCCCAGAACATGCCTTAATGATAAAACTTTAAAATATATTAGAGAATATACTAACATTATCATTAAACACAAATTTTGTGTCAATACACCAACCAGAACCGAGATGGACCGGTTCTAATAAAGACATTGTTTTTATCGCAAATTAGCATGTTTTTGACACTTATTATGGTGACAAATAGCCCCAGAACCATCTATAATCTTTATTTTATCACAAAATGACCAAAATAGTTACCTCTATACAATATAAAAAATTCAAGTTAATAGCACTAACCAGAACCGACATGGACCGGTTCTAATACGACAACTATGCAAAAATAAAGTACCCAAATAGAGGTCATTGATTATAGTATAACTAAGCCCCAGAATAGGTTACAATGATAAAACTTTAAAATATATTAGAAAATAAATTCCTTACATCATTAGACACCATTCCTGGGTCTAAAAACCAACCAGAACCGAAATGGACCGGTTCTAATAAAGACATTG
>NW_027551716.1:7500-17500 GCF_051989575.1 Stigmatopora nigra | reverse complement strand
GGAAAATCTCTCACTGATCTCCTTGACTTCCTTTAGCGGAAAAATCTGAGTGAGAGCATGGAGCGGGCGGCTGTACACATTAATGAATTTGAGAGTGTTCACCGTGTCCACTGCTTCTGTCGAACGGATATTTTCAGCCCGAAACAGAATCAATTCTTATGCCAGAAATACAACAGGACAGACTCGACTGACAGCATTAGCTTTGATGGCGATAGAGAAGAACTTAATGGACCTGAAACGCACGTGTAATCTGTACCACAGAGTAATTGAAATCTTCTTGAAAAAAGAAAGGAGGATGCATTTTGTGTATAAATAAAAATAATTTTTGGTGAGTAAAATGTCTATTTTCCTAAATAATATATATATATATATATATATATATATATATATATATATATATATATATATATATATATATATATATATATATATATATATATATATATATATATATTTTTTTTAGGTTATTGTTGATTCTTTTTTTATGTGTCGCAGCTGTAGCTGCATTAAAGGTTTTATAGCTGATAGGTCTGAAAAACAACTTAAGTAGCAGAACGAGTAAGATCAATTTAATGGGAAATAGGTTTATAACCGGACAGCAGAAATGGGGAGAACTCAAACAGCCTGCACCGCTCACAGTCTGCTGTCCTTGCAGTTTTCACTGAATGACCAGTGAGTGAGTCTTAAATACAGGCAAGTTGTCACCAGGACTTTGGACAGATACGTTTCAGTCATTTGCAGTGCAAAAAGTAATTGATCAGTGTCGGACAGTTGACGGTTCGTGCTGACATATCAACTCAATCACAAGACAAAGATTGATTAATCAGCCAGACTGTTGAGTGTTTATGCTGACATCTCAGCCATTCACAGTTTTTATGAGAATTATGTTTTTTTACTCACAAAAACTATTATAATCTTACAATTCCCTCCCGTGTGAGTATAAACACATCGGAACCTTGTTCGTTAGCGACGCTATTTTGAACAAAATTCTTCACAAATTACTTCAAACTGGAGTTTAGACCAACTTGGAGTAGGCAAAAGCCCCTTGAGGAGTTGAAGGAGAATCCCTCCCCTGACCTCCCGTTTGGGACGATTGCCTCATGGCCTGATGCCTCACAATAGGAAAGACGTATTAATCAGTTTCAGACAGTAGCACAACATCAGGGTCAGATTGGGATTGTTGCATGTGTATACGAGTTAGCATTAGCTGGGTTTCAACAATCATGGTCCTTTCGACTGTGACATTAATAGTATGTTTGATCAAAGCTGAGAAGCAGGGCAAACAATGGGTTAGGATAACAAGCACAAGAGCAATGGCAGTCATGAACGGTAGTCTGTCCATAAGCGCAAAAGGAACTCATCAGGCCATCCTGGTTGTGAAACCGGATGTCTTGTCATAGCGTTCTGTATGTTCTTTATAGTTTGTAGGGCATCATGGAATGAGTAAGATGTGTTGTCAGGGGTGAAGGTGCAGCATTAGTCTCCTACCATGGCACACACGCCTCCTTGCTGAGTGGCCACTCCGTCAAGAGCAAGGCGGACCTGGACAATCACCTGGGCCATGGCGGCTAGGACCTCTCGGCCTTGCTCTAGCCGGACTGACACGCTGACACAGGCCCGGAACCTGCAGTCAATGGTCTCCAGACGCAAGGTGTTCCTTGTCGCTCCTACCCAGGGGAACAGAGCAATTAGGATTTTGGAGGAGACTGACCAGTGTTTGTGTTTGAGGGGGACATCCGAGCCCCACACTGGATCAGGGTCTTGAGCTCCAACACTTGTTCATCAGCTTTGACGGTGGTGGCCAACTTGGTGAAGTTAGCGGTCAAGATCCCACGGTGAGGTCCTGTCCCAACGTGAAGATGACCAGCACTTTCTTTTTATCACCACAGTTAACTTTTTTTATATTTATTATAAGTATTACCCCTTCGACTGTATTTCCTAGGCTTATCTTAATTTTACTGCAGAAACCACAAAAACACCATACAACGTTTACAATATATTCGTGCCTACCCTTGAGACACAGGACACTTTCCAGCCCTAAAAATGTACCTGCAGTACAATATATTCGTGCCTACCCTTGAGACACAGGACACTTTCCAGCCCCAAAAATGTACCTGCAGTACAATATATTCGTGCCTACCCTTGAGACACAGGACACTTTCCAGCCCCAAAAATGTACCTGCCATTGACTAGTATAAACACAGGGTTTTTGTCGCCGTCACCCAGGACGCAAGTCACATTACCCAGAATGGACCTTCACATTCAATGCCCCTTTAACGCATTTGGAAACACCGTCACAACATGCAGACATTAATGTGGACTTACCCGAGATCCGTCAGATGTCTCCCTCCAGCAGGATAAGTCTTCAACCCCCGAGAATCCAGGCGCCCCCGTCGAAAACTCCGGCCCACCAAGGGTTTTGAAGACGCCGTGCGCACGGTCACTTACCAGATGTCGAACAGCAGCGCCTGGGTTCTCGCTCCGGTATATTGACCTCCAAAGCTCAGAAGGACCAAAATGTTAGGTTCATTAATAATTACCCTCGTTCGTAATTATCAATAACTGCAGGCAGACATCTTATTCAATTATTGACATTTAATTAAATAGAATGGATCACGGATAAAACCTCAAAGGGGAGATTCAACAAGCCAGAGTTTCTCCTACAACTTCCGAACGTCTCCTCGAATAGACTCTTATTGCCATGAATCAAAACAATTTACAGAGTTGTTGATCATTTCATCACGTATGAGTAAAAACAACATCTGGAACTACAATAACAATCGAAGTATTTCACCAATAACAAGGCAGGAGACTAGACCAAACAACATTTGGATTAGAACAATTATGCCTTCCCTTGACCTAAGAATCATATAACAATTACATAAAGAAAAACCCGAAGTGCGTCACGAGGTATAGTTGCTATGTTGTAAATAACAAAAGCAACATTCTTGTTATTGGCCGAATAGCCCTGGCCTTGTTACAAAAGGGACCAACGAATCTCGAAGACTCAGATTGGGTGAATTGTTTGTATAAACATCCTGGAACAGGCAGTCCAGGTTAAAGATGACTTGGCGGTTATTGGTGACCTCGCAACACTTTGAGAATAATAAGAGAATGATTTAACAAAGAAATGACTTAATACAACTATATTTATAATAGTAATACAGAATAAACCCAACAGCGACCAATGGCAGTAATTTCTTTTTTCATGTTTCATGCAAGATAGGTTTTATTTTTTTCCTTAAATTTCATTCATAGACCTCAAAATACATTTTTCTTTCGCGTTTTATCTGTTTACCTTTTTTATATTTGGAAATAAATGACCGTATCAGCCGCATTATCTTTCGTTTTGGCGTTTTGACTCTGTCACCTTGTAGTTTCGTGCATGTCAAGTCTAATTTGTGCGAATATGAGCCATACCTTTGATTGAGTCATCTTTTTTTTTTAGTTACAATCACATTAGTACCTCGCCACTTTGCGCTTCAACTTTCGCAGCCTCACTACATCGTACATTTTTTTCTGGGGATTTTTTTTTTCTCGTAAGTTCATAAAAATGTGAAAATCCACGCTGAAACCCACTGACCAGAACCCACTCTTGATATTAGAACTTTGCACTCAAGAAAAAAAAGTAGAAAATTTTAATAGGGGTGATCCTACTTTTTGATTATCGCGGCCCTGTCTGGTCTACATTATCCGGGATAATCGAGGTATTACTGTATGGGCTTATGTGAGAAAATGTGCTAATTATTTTGACCACATCATCCTCTTTATGCACACTCTCTTACTCCAAGCTGTATAGGCTCAAAAGCCCACTAATAATTAAGAACATCAGGTGATGTGCATCTTTGTCATGAGAAGGGGTGTGGTCTAATGAAATCAACACACTACATCGAGTATTAGGCAACTTCTTTTCTTTTGGAAAAATGGGTCAGAAGATGGACTTGACAGGCCCTCAAAAGGAGGACGGGCCCGGCAACGTCGAGAGCGGCAATGCGCCGGCGCCCCTGGGAGACGGGGCCAGCAACGTCGAGAGCGGCAATGCGCCGGCGCCCCTGGAAGACGGGGCCGGCAACGTCGAAAGTGGCAATGCACCCCTGAAGGACGGGGCCGGCAACATCGATAGTGGCAATGCACCCCTGAAGGATGGGGCCGGCAACGTCGAGAGCGGCAATGCTCCGGCACCCCGGGAAGGGGGAGTTGGCGACCCCCCGAGCAACTAGGGTAAGGTGCCCGACTGTGCTGGCTTGGCCAACACTTAAAGGACCAGCATGGACGCCCGCCAGACCTGCCACGCCTCGTCACACGCCGGCGCGGACGCCGGACGGACCACTGCCTTGTCTCGTTTCTGGCCAGCGCGAACGCCCACTGAACCAACCACAGCCTCGTCTCGTTTCTGGCCGGCGCGGACGCCCGCCAGACCTGCCACTGCCTCGTCTCGTTTCTGGCCGGCGCGGACGCCCGCCGGACTGACCTCTCCTTCATCTGTTCACGGGTTGGTGTGGACGCCCACTGGACATTGCGAGAGCTCCCACCAGCCCTCCCTGCTTGTTTCTCGTTTCTCATGTATAATTGACCTTGGGACATCGAGGACCCTAGAGGGAAGTTACTGTCAGGAGTGGCTCATGTGCCCCTCCTGGCGTGGTGTCATTATTGTTATCAGCTGTTGCAATTATGTGATTAGTTTTTCCTTGGCTTTTTAAGGATTATGGGTTGTGTTGATTGTCGTCGGATCGACTGATTTGTTCGTTGTCATGCTTACGTCACTTGACGCCACGCTGCGTCATGGGATATCATGTTTCAGTTCTGTCATAGTAAATTCTTTCAAGCCCAAGTTGTTTATGTTACGTTTTTGCTAGTTAATTAAATCAAGGATCAAATGCAACGGTACGGCCTCCCTTTTCCTTCGGCGTTTCCGCATCAGGGTAAACTTTCCCCCGTTCGCGTCTCGCTACACGGTGTGATCACAACATTAGCAGGGAGGCCCAGACCTCCCTCTCCACAGCCACTTCATCCAGCTCTTCCAAGAGTATCCCAAGGCTTTTCTGCACCAGCCAGGAGACATAGTCTCCCCATCGTGTTCGAGGTCGGACCCGCAGCATCGTTCCGGTGGGACAAGCCTGGAACACTTCCCGAGGGACCAGGAGACGTCCATTATAAAATTGTTGAATTTTACAATTTCTCACATATAAGCCGCCCCCTGATTCAGTTTTCACCTCCATATTCATGGTTTTAATAAGGAATACAAATGTGTTACTTTGAAGGGAAAATCTTTAGAAAAATCATCATGTGGTATTTCTGAGATACTATATGAAACAAAAGCACTTTATTTGGGTCAATATCATGAAGTTAATATGCCTGCCATTGTACATACAAAATATCAAATTTCAATTCAATTTGAAAAAAATAAGTATCTTGATGAAAACCTGATGTGTTCTAGTAACAGAAATTAAAATCTTCTTACCAGAAGTTTAATGGCAGCCATATTGTTTCAAATATCAAAATATTTCAATTGATTTAATGGTTCATATTATCACAGTAGTTGTCACTTTGTAACAAGAACTAAAACCAAAAAAAATCAAAGTGGAATTTTGTTTTATTTCAAATTCAAGGCTCCTCGCGTCTGGCCAGTCAGAGCACGTTTAACTAGGTAAGACGGCAGCGCCCTGGGGAAGATGGCTGCTCCCCGAGTGAGCAGTGACGGACGGGCACAAGTGAGTTTTTTTTCTTGAATTTCAAAATAAATTTAGTTTAGCATTTGTTCTGTTTATTTTTTCTCTCTTTTGAATTATGAATTAAATGAGGGTATCGGCCATATTGTCTTGCTATGGCGTTGTCAACTTGGAGTTTCGTGCATGTCATCTGTTTTTGTCAGTCAAAAGTGACTTATATGCGAGTAATTACGGTAGTCAACAGGGTTGCAAGAAGCGTGAAATTGAGTGGCAACTTTGGTATTTGGGTGGATGAAATTACAATTAATATTCTAATAGTTTCGATGTGTCTGTTCGGCGAGCTGTCTGGCGTCGTCACGGGCTAAAAGTATATTAAGACTTATTTGGATACAGTTTACAAGAAATTACAATTATTTAATAGTAATTTCTTGTAAACTGTGTGTATGTAAATGTGACATGCTAAAGTGTTTAATTTATTATTTATTAATAAAGTGTTTAATTTATTATTTTATTAAACAAATAAAAGTCTTAATATACTTTTAGCCCATGACAATGCCAAACAGCTCGCCCAACAGACACATCGAGACTATTAGTA
This sequence comes from Stigmatopora nigra, assembly GCF_051989575.1. NCBI lineage: Eukaryota > Metazoa > Chordata > Actinopteri > Syngnathiformes > Syngnathidae > Stigmatopora > Stigmatopora nigra. The sequence goes on along the minus strand of NW_027551716.1, from coordinate 11,236 downwards.
TATCAATTGTAATTTCTTGTAAACTAGTATAAAATTTGGGATGGGCACGATTGAGGCAAGTTTGACTATACACGCACGAGAACAGGACATTTCGTTCTGTCACCCAGGAACACATAAATTGAAAAACATCTACACACGTCAATAATCCGCAACTTATTGATAATTTTGATATTAGATATTTAGATATTAATGCTCTGACATTGTCAATGCAATGACAAACTCTGGTAATTAAAATTTTGAGAGGAAGAGATTACCTGGTTGATCGCTTTAAACAGTAAACTCTCTCGCTCTCTCTAATGATTATAATTTTGAGAGCGAGCGAATCTGGCGATGAATGGTCCGTTCTATGAAATTTCAGGCGGCGAATCCGGCGACGAATTGTCCAATCGACGAACTGTCTGTCGAACAAACGTACGCTCGACAAAACGTCGGTGGACGAAGTGTCCGTCGACCAAACGTCCGATCTCGGTTTGCTGTGTGCAGACAACACTAGAGTAATGCGTAATTGCCCACGCAAACAGCTTAGAGGGAATGTTTTTTTAGGACAATGCTCCATCACATACATTCAAATGCACCTTACCGTGTCTAGCAAGAAAAGGCCTGAATGAAGAAAAAGAAATGACATGGCCTCCATGTTAACCAAATTTGAAGCCCATAGAAAACTTATGGTCCCTCATCAAATGTGAGTTTTACAAATTAGTACACCCCTCTTAAGAATGTCTGCGAGGTCGTGGTTGCTGTTGCATGCAATGTGACAGATTCCATAGATGGCAGGCTTTTCAGTGTTGTTCGCAAAGAAAGGTGACTCTATTGGTCATTGATCTCTTTTTGAATGTCATACATGTATATTTGTGGATGTTGAGCTGTTGTATTTGTTTCCTTGGTGAAAATAAATTATTAAAATGGAATTATATTTGTTTTACTGTTATGTTGCCTAATTATGCACAGTAATGGTCACCGGGACACACGGATATCCTCCTAAAATAGCTCAAACTAAAAAAGCCCCACTCAACCCCCAAAAATATTCAGCAATTTTATTTTTAGATATATTGAGTTTTTGAGGTAAGAACATGTTGGTATTCAATAATAAAATGTATCCCCAAAAATACAATTTGCCTGACAACTCTGCACTCCCTTTACTTAGCGGCTAAGAGTAAACAAATATTTAAATAAATAAATAAAAAATAAATAAAATTGCTATTAAGATGAACAAAAAAGTTATAAGAATGAAATACAGACGAAATTACCTATATGTTTATTATTGCAACAATTGGGGATATTGCTTGTTTCTTTCTTTCAACAGTCACCCACTAATTGAGTGGCAACTCTTTGGTATTCGGGTGGATGATTCCTTTGTCTGAGAAAGTCACAGCACTCTGCTCTGTGGCGAAACCTAGACCAGAGCACATGAAAATATTGTGTTCCAAATAAAATGTTTACCATCCTAAAGGACACACCTGTTGTAACGTAGCTCTTGATCGATCTCATCCAGTGTCTTGCATTTGGTCTCGGGTAGCATGAAGTAGAAGAAAATTGCAGCTCCAATTGAGGTTATCCCATAGATTAGGAAAGTGCCAGACAGACCTATTGCATCTAGTGATTCAAAAACGAACAGACAAATCAGTGTTTGGTGACTTCATAAGGCCAAAGCACATTTCGCATGTCTATTTTTAAAAAAATCCTCTAGTACATAATCTACTTTGTATTTCTATCGCTGCAAATAAGGGTAACAAGATAGAACCTTGACTGGCGCTCAGTAATCATAGAGCATGTAAAGTTCAAAATAATAGCCATTCACAGACAATAAACAGTTTACAGGTCTGAACAAAAATCAGCCAATGCAAAGTTTTAATGTTGAAACAAAGGAATGAATGCATGATGGAAAATTTAATTGAAAGTTCCAGGTTTGAGATGGATTTCACTTCATGAAGGTATCAATTATAATTTAAAAATAGTTATTTTGTCATTCATATTTTTGATTTTAATTCCTCATTTTTGATCGATTCAGCACATAAATAAGAAAATGGGTGATTTGGACGGATTAGTTTATAACATTGTCTAAAAATCGAAGTTACTATAGATCTCCTCTCTTCTTGGACCCTTTTATGCAGCTACAAACACAGCGACCAGATTGTGTTTTTAGTGTTGGACATTTTTATACCTGTCTTGAGGTCAAGATCTGCACTAAAATGCGACATTATTGTCTATAGTAATTGCATCGCGTCCCAATCTGATCTACATTATCCGTGATATTCGAAGGATTACTTATCCATTTTCATTTCTGAAGCCGATGTTATCCTCAATTTCATAGACCAGTGCTGTTTTTAAATATACATTTGTTAATTGTGTCTTGCTAATTACCTTGTATTAAATTGTGATATGTAAATAATTTTGCCTTGCTAATATCAAATAAAAAGTATACATTCTTCCGATCTTTCAATTCACTCACAAATTCTTTTATTATTCAATAGGTCCAATGGTATATTATTTTGTCATCAAAAAGAAGAGCATTTCACTGTTGATTTTTTTTCTGTTACTTGTATTGATAGGATAACCATTATATACTTTATTATATTTATATATTTTTTCGCTTTAGAAATCAAAATTTCCTACATATAGATCCCACAACATGTCGTGTGTGCTGTAGCAGTTATTCAGCATCACTGTTTGATGCTGCATGAGGAGAGCTTACTTAAAATGTCCAGGAAAGTGAAGCCAACCAAAAGGTGGGCAATCCAGTTGAAGCAGGTCGTAAGGGCAAATGCTCTCCCTTTCAAAGCAGCAGGAAATATTTCACTGAGAAGGAGCCAGGTCACTACAACAATGAGAAAAACAATGAGATTCTGTGCTGTCAAGATGCAGGGAAGCCCTGACCAGAAGCATTTAGCAAATGAATGAGTGTGCTATTTCACGCTTTGAGCCTTTTAGCTCAGGAAAATTTACAAAAATCTGGAATTCAGCATTTTGCAAATAGAGTACAGTCAGTGTATTTGGGATTTCCTCATTGTTATAAATGTTCAAGTTATTTTAACATTTAAGTTTGTTTTTTTTAGTATTTTACAATAAAATCTCTATCCATCCTTTATGAAATTCTAAATTCCCTTTGTCAGACCTTACTGCTGCATATAATTGCTTCTTACTGCGTTGTTTTTTTCTACTAAGCATTGCCTGAATTATTGTATACATTTTACAATGTCCTTAATGGCCATCGTGGGGGAGAAAGAGAATGGTTGTCACACTTGCAATATCTCGACCACCAGTGGAAGATGTTTTCTGATATCTATAAAATTTTCACCGTGCTTTAAATCTACATTTTAGATACAGAAGTAACTTTGACCTAATAGGCCCGTGCTGTAAATCTACATTTTAGATACAGAAGTAACTTTGACATAATAGGCAATTACTTTTTAAAGTTCCATTGTAGGTTTTCATTGTCCTTTCTATCGAGTTTTTTAAATTTGTTTTCTAATTATTCAAGCATTATCAGTAAAATGTGTGAGGGATTAAAACTAACAGCTTTGATTAACATTCTCCTGCTAACCATTTGCTTGCCAGCTCTCAGTTGAGCTTACGGTCAAAACACAAGTTTGATAGAAGAGTTCCGATAGAAGGCGCTACTAGAAAATGCAAGCACCGACACTGGCTTTTACCAAGTGACAAATGACACGTGCCCAATGAGTTGGATTGTTTTTCTTTTAACTAAAGTACAGTAAAATATTCCGCTTTCAGTCAGTCC
>NW_027551716.1:0-2500 GCF_051989575.1 Stigmatopora nigra | reverse complement strand
TTATTTTTGGTAATTTACCGGGAAAGCACACTTTGTGGAGTAGCACCACCAATTTCGTCATACGCAGCTGTGTATGATGATGATAAGCTTTTGATGATTCGATATTGATGATAAAGACTGTCTGAATAGATGTATGAGGGAGAGAGAGAGGGAGAGAGGGGGGGAGAGGGGGTGGGGAGAGATGGAGGGGGAAAGAGAGGGGAGAGAGAGAGCGAGCGAGAGAGAACTGTCTTCTTTATACTTATCTTTACTCATGTGACTTCAATACATCAAACATACATAAAACAGTCAATTCACTCCTACATTATATCAAACAGTCTAACAATCAACAGTATTAAACATTTCTCTATTCATAAATGGTAGAAACAACTGCGGCAGAAAAACAAGGTAGATTAAGTAAATGATACTAACAGACCAGATACCAATATTCTGAACTGCTTAATACAGTTATGAAAATATGATAAAATGGAAATTGTCATTAAAACATTCATTTTGCAAATTAAAATTTCTTACCCATTGCTATCCAGTTAGAAATATTGCATAGCCATGACAAATAGGTTCTCTTTCGGGCAAAGACGTTATCTGTGAAATAAATGCATCAATTTAAAGTCCAACTCGAAGGAAATCACAAAAGCCTTGTTATGCTAGCATCACAGAAATATTTAGTTGGTATGAAACATGACCCACAAGTGGTGGGGGGGGGGGGGGGGGGCAACAGTATCACCATGACAACCCCTTGTTTGGTTGCTTTGATTTCATTACAGGGTCCACTTGTGATGAGCACAAAATGCAAGGCTCATATGTATCTATATACATACACACATACACACACACACACACATACACATACACACACACACAGACACACAGACACCCACACACACACACATACACACACACAGACACACACACACACACACAGACACACACACACACACACACACACCCACACACACACACACAGACACCCACCCACACACATACACACATACACACACACAGACACACACACACACATACACACACATATACACACACACCCACGCACGCACGCACGCACGCACGCACGCACGCACGCACGCACGCACGCACACACACACACACACACACACACATATATATATATATATATATATATATATATATATATATATATATATATATATATATATATATATATATATATATATATATATATATATATATATATATATATATATATATATATATATATATATATATATATATATATATATATATATATATATATATATATATATATATATATATATATATATATATATATATATATATATATATATATATATATATATATATATATATATATATATATATATATAATATAATATATATATATAATTATATATAATTATTCAGTGCTGAGTCCTATTAGCAAGCGGAAGACGGGAGTGACTTCTGCTTGTGAGTTTCGGCATGGATTTCCACATTTTTCTGAACTCAATTAAAAAAAAAAAATAATGGCAGAAAAAAATCGCTAAGAAGTGAATTCACGATAAGCGAAGTCGCGATAATCAAGGAAAGATACAAAAACAAGGGGTTGATGACATTAACACACACCAGGGTCACACACATGGAAAGGAGAGCCAGAAGAGACACTAGCTGACTCTCATGAACAATCCAAACGGACCGGACACACAAGGAAACACCCAACCAACCAAAATCCCAACAAAACGTGACATTTTTAAATAAAGATAAAGAACTAAAGGGTGACGGTTATCGGGTTGGCCAGCGCTGCCAATGAGGTGTCCCTTTTTTTATTTCAGCGAGTGGGCAAACCTAGTCGCACAGGAACATTCTAACTTTGTTTGTTCATGTGACGTCTAAACCACAAGACGGGAATTATACTTTGCTGGTCTAATAAGTGGAAAATTTTCCCCCGTACGGCTTTCTACGCGCGCACATTCATTCTCACACGTGTTTCTCCTTTCTTTTTTAAACCAAGTTCTACAGTAAACCGTATCTTTTGACATGAGAGTTCTCTTGGTGCTTGAGAAAGTTTACGCTACGTGGCAAAGGGCACACCAAATGACAAAATTAGGGGACAAAGGATTTTCTGGAATAAAAAAATAGATGTAAACCCCTTACTCATCACAAGTAGTAGAAAATACAAATGTGAAACTAGGTAACTCACTATCTTGTTTTTCTCCGACTGATGAAAGTTTACGCTACGTGGCAAAGGGCACACCAAATGACAAAATTAGGGGACAAAGGATTTTCTGGAATAAAAAAAAATAGATGTAAACCCCTTACTCATCACAAGTAGTAGAAAATACAAATGTGAAACTAGGTAACTCACTATCTTGTTTGTCTCCGACTGATGCAGAATACAGTTTTTGTTTCCTTACCTCCTAGTGTGGTGTCCAAGTTGACTTCTAGGATTCGATATCCTGACTTTTTCCACTCACACTGAGACAAACGATCTTTTATTTCTACTACGAGGCGCGTTCTCGCTTGTATA
>NW_027551715.1:12500-23587 GCF_051989575.1 Stigmatopora nigra | reverse complement strand
AAATAGAGAAAAAAATCCTAAATCAAAATAACCCCCCAAAACTGAAATGGACCGGTTTTAATACAGGCAACTACAATTCAGTCATCAAATTTTCCTCGTACCAAAGGTATTTCCTGGCTGAATATCCAAACAGAACTTGTTATTTTGATATAAAAAGATGTAATATAGACCTAGGAAATATTCAGGCACTTTTCCCGGTGTAAATTGACCCATCAGAACCGTTTTGGACCCGTTTTTATACACTACCGTAAGTTTTGGACGATTGACGCTGTTTGGAAAAGGGAAAAAGATGCCCTCCTGTGGACACTTTTTGTCATTACACGCCGTAAGGTATCGAACTTTTGGACGTTTTAAGCAGCCCCTGGACTTAGCGATTCGGTTCTTTTGGACTCAATCTATTCTAAATAATGTTTACTTATTTTAGAAACAAATTTGGAGTCTATAGGACATTCAGGAAAAAAATAAGCCTCCTATTTATGGTTGTATTCATCACTACTCATAATAACACCATTTGACACACTATTTCTTGTATAAAATAACCCCAGAATGTCACTGGATGAATATTTTTACACTATTTAGTCATAAATACGTCTCCCATGATATTAGATTACATTAATGTGTAAAACTAAATACCAGAACCAAAATGGACTTATTTTAACACTGTCAATGTGTTTATTGAATTGAGGCATGTTTTGAACACTATTTGTAGGATAAAATAGCCCCAGAATCATCATGCATCTTTATTTTTTCACAAGTTAGTCATAAATACATGCACAAATGAATAAGACCACATAAATAGGTAAAATACTCATCCAGAACTAAATTGGACTGATTTTATTGTAGGCAATATACATGTTTTGTACACTATTTATGGTATAAAATAGCCCCAGAATATCCCTGGATGATTATTTTTACACAAATTAGTAAGAAATACATCCACCAAGTAATTTTAACACATTCCCACTTGAAATGATCCTCAAAAAACAAATTGGACCCATTTTATTACAGGTTATATGCATGTTTTGTACAATTTGTATGGTATCAAAAGCTTTTCCGAGCTAAATATTAACTTGTAACCGGTTATTTTGATATAAAAAGATGTAATATAGACTCAGCAAATATTCAGGCACTTTTCCCCGTGTAAATTGACCCACCAGAACCGTTTCCAACCCGTTTTTATACACTACAGTACGCATTGGACGCTGTTGGGAAAAGGGAAAAAGATGCCCTCCTGTGGACACTTTTTGTCATTACACGCCGTACGGTATCGAACTTTTGGACGTTTTAAGCATCCCCTGGACCTAGCGATTCGGTTTTTTTGCACTCAATCTATTCTAATTAATGTCCTCTTATTTTAAAAACAAATTTGGAGTCTATAGGACATTCAGGAAAAAAATAGGACTACTATTTATGGTTGTATTCATCACTACTAATAATAACCCCATTTGACACACTATTTCTTGTATAAAATAGGCCCAGAATGTCACTGGATGAATATTTTTACACTATTTAGTCATAAATACGTCTCCCATGATATTAGATTACATTCATGTGTAAAAATAACAACCAGAACCAAAATGGACTTATTTTAACACTGTCAATGTGTTTATTGCATAGAGGCCTGTTTTCAACAGTATTTATAGGATAAAACAGCCCCAGAATCATCCTAGATCTTTATTTTTTCACAAGTTAGTCATAAATACATACACAAATGAATAAAACCACATAAATAGTTAAAATATTCATCCAGAACCAAATTGGACTGATTTTAATGTAGGCAATATACATGTTTTGTACACTATTTAATGTATGAAATAGCCCCAGAATGTCCCTGGATGAATATTTTTTGACACTATTTAGTTAGAGATACATACACTTAGTGATTTGACCACATTCTTAGTTAAAATGACTATCCAGAACTTATATGACCAACTTCTAATACAACCAGCATGTCAAATAAAGTAGTCATATAGAGGTCATACTTTATGGTATAACAAAGCTTCAGAATATGCCTGGATGATAATTTTTATACAGAATAGTTAAAAATACATCCTTATCATCATTGAACACCATTTATAACTAAATAAACCCACCAGAACCAAATGGGCCTAGTTCAAATACAGGCACTATTTTTAACACAAATTTGCATGTTTTTGACACTATTTATGGTGGCAAATTGTCCCAGAACATGCCAGGATGATTATTTTTACACAAAATAATGTAAATACATACACACACATAATAGACAATAATTCTGGTTTATAACATCATTCAGAACCGATATGGACTAGTTCTAATACATGAAAATGTGCAAGATATAGTGCTGAAATAGAGGTCATTCATTATAGTATAATAAAGTTTCAGAACATGTCTGGATGATAATTTTTATACAAAATAGTCAATCATACATTCCCATCATCATTAGAAACAAGTTTTGAGTAAATACACCAACCAGAACCGAAATGGACCCGTTCTAATACAAGCACTATTTTTATCGCAAATATACACTTTTTGACACTATTTGTGATGGCAAATAGCCCCAGAATGTCCCTGGAAGTTTATTTTTTCACAGAATGATGATAATACATCTACCTAAAAGTGGGTAAAAATTCTGGTTTATAGCAATTTCCAGAACCGACATGGACCGGTTCTAATACAACAAACATGCAAAAATAAAGTACACAATTAGAGGTCATTGATTTGGACATTACAAAGGCCCTGAACATCCCTGGATGATGAATTTTATATAGAATTGTCAATAATAGATCCATTTCATCATTGGACACAAATCCTGAGTAAATACACCTACCAGAACCGAAATGGACCGGTTATAATACAGGCAATGATTTTATCGCAAATTAGCATGTTTTGGACACATTTTCTAACATAAAATTGCCCCAGAACCATCTTGGATCTTCATTTTTACAAAGAATGATAAAAACACATTCATCTACATTGGGTAAAAACGCCTGGTTAACAGCACCAACCAGAACCGAGTAAGCTCGGTTCTAATACAAAAAAATTGCAAAATAAAGTAAAAAAATAGATGTCATTTAATATGATATTACAAAGCCCCAGAACATGTCTGAATGACAAAATTTTAAATAACATTAGAAAACACATTCACATTATCATTGGAAACCGATCCTGGGTCAATACACTAACCAGAACCGAAATGGACCGGTTCTAATGCAACCCTTATTTTTATCGCAAATTTGCATGTTTTGAACATATTTTATAGTGGCAAATTGCCCCAGGACCATCTTGGATGTTAATTTTTTCACAGAATGTTGCTAATACATAAACTCACATTATCTAAAAAATTCTGGTTAATAGCATCAACCAGAACCGAGTAAGCTCGGTTCTAATACAAAAAACTTGCAAAATAAATTGCAAAAACTGAGTTCCTTGATTATGGTATAACAAAGCTTTACAACATCATTAAGTGATAATTTTTACACATATTAGTCAAAAAGACATCAATGTCATTAATAGATACAAGTTCCAGGCAAATACAAACACCAGAACCGAAATGGACCGGTTATAATGCAACCCTTATTTTTATCGCAAATTAGCATGTTTTGGACATTTATTATAGTATAAAATAGCCCCAGAACCATCCTGGATATTGATTTTTTTCACAGAATGTTGCTTATACATTTACTCACATATTTTTAAAAAATCTGGTTAATAGCACCAACCAGAACCGAGTTGGCTCGGTTCTAATACCAAAAAATTGCAAAATAAATTGTGAAAACTGAGTTCATTGATTATGGTATAACACAGCTTTAAAACATCACTAAGTGTTAATTTTTACACATCTTAGTCAAAAAGACATCCATGTCATCAAAAGACACAGGTTTTAGGCAAATACACACACCAGAACCGAAATGGACCGGTTATAATGCAACCCTTATTTTTATCGCAAATTAGCATGTTTTTGACATTTATTATAGTGCCAAATAGCATCAGAACCATCCTGGATGTTGATTTTTTCACAGAATGATAAAAACACATTCATATACATGATGTAAAAACCCCTGGTTAACAGCACCAACCAGAACTGAGTGGGCTCGGTTCTAATACAAAAAACGTGCAAAATAAAGTTAAGAATTAGACATCTTTGAATATGATATTACAAAGCTTCAAAACATCCCTGGATGATGAATTTTATACAGAATTGTCAAAAACACGTTACCATTATAAATGAAAAAAGATTTTGGCCAAATACACCCACCAGAACCGAAATGGACCGGTTATAACACAACCCATAATTTTATCGCAAATTAGCATGTTTTGGACATTTATTATGGTGCCAAATAGCCCCAGAACCATCCTGGATGTTGATTTTTTCACAGAATGATTACAATACATCCAGCAACAACATATAAAAAGTTCTGATTAATAACACAAACCAGAACCGAGAAGGCTCGGTTCTAATACAAAAAAACGTGCAAAATAAAGTACAAAATTAGACGTCATTGATTATGATATTACAAAGGCCCAGAACATGTCTGGATGATAATTTTTATACAGAATTGTCAAAAATACATCACTTTCATCAATGAACAAAGATTTTGGGCAAATACACCCACCAGAACCGAAATGGACCGGTTATAATGACACCCGTATTTTTATCGCAAATTAGTATGTTTTGGACATTTATTATAGTGACAAATAGCATCAGAACCATCCTGGATGTTGATTTTTTCAAAGAATAAGCAAAATACATTGCCAAATACAATGAAAAAAATTCCCAGTTAAAACAACACTCCAGAACCGAAATGGACCGGTTATAATGCAACCACCATGCAAAAACACAGTACCCAAATGGAGGTCATTGATTATAGAATATTAAAACTCCAGAACATCACTGGATGATAAATTTTACACCATTTAATCAAAAACACATTCCTTTATTCAATGGACACCATCCACATGTCAAACCATCAACCAAAACCAACTGGACCTGGTTCAAATACATGCAACATTTTATCGCAAATAAGCATGTTTTTGTACACTATTTATGGTAAAAAAATAGTCCCAGAACGTCCCTAAAAGTTTATTTCTTCACAAATCATTCATTAATACATCCACCCAGAGATAAGACAAAGTCCTGAATCTAAATAACCTTCCAGAACCAAAATGGACCGTTTTTAATACAAGGCAATATGCTATATCAAGTGCCAGTGTTTATGACACTATTTATGGTATAAAATAGTCCAAGAACATTATTAAATCTTTATTTTTACACAGCACAAGTATAATACATCCCTTTACACATTTGACACAATTCCCAGTTAAAAACAACAACTAGAACCGACTGGACCTTATTATAATGCATGCATCATTTTAGCGAAAATAGGCATGATTTAGGCTACTATTTATAGTGATAAAAAATCAACAGAATGTCCCTGGAAGTTAATTTTTTCACCAATTTGTCAATAATACACCCCTTTATATATAGAAAAAAATTTTAAATTAAAATAACCCTCCAGAACCGAAATGGACTGTATTTAATACAGGCAACTACAATTCAGTCATCCATTTTTACTCGTACCAAAAGCATTTCCCGGCTGGATATACATTCAAAAATGATTCTTTTGATAAAAAAAGAAGATATATAGTCCCAGCAAATATTTAGGCACTTTACCCCGTCTTAATTGACCCAAGAGAACCGTTTTTAACCAGTTTTTTTATACAGTACCGTAAGAAATGGACGAGAGACGCTGTTTTGGAAAAGGGAGAAAAGATGCCCTCCTGTGGACACTTTTTGTCATTACAAGTCTGGAAAAGGGAGAAAAGATGCCCTCCTGTGGACACTTTTTGTCATTACAATTGTTAAAATAAACCCTTTTTATGGCTAAAATACGTTCCCTGGGCTCATTTAAAGTGTTTAAAAATACAGAATAGATTAAATTAAACTCGAGTCATTATATTTCATCATTTAAATACATTTTAGTCATTAATTTAATCCATTTTAATGGTTTTAAGGGCTTTCTATTATTAAATATGCTTGTTTTAGACAGTAGTTATGGTCAGATATAGCCCCAGAACAAGCCAGGATGATAATTTTTGACACAAAATGATAGAAAATACATCCAACCAGAGATATGACCACATACATAGGTAAAATAACCTTCCAGAAACGAACCAGATCTATTATAATACAATCACTATTATAATTGGAAATATTACTGTCTACTGTACCAACCCCTAACAAAAAACATAACCCCTAACAATAACCCAAACCCTAACAGTAACCCCTAACAGTAACCAAAACCCCTAACAGTAACCCCTAACAATAACAATAACCCCTAACAATAACCAAAACCCCTAACAATAACCCCAAACCCTAACAGTAACCCCTAACAATAACCAAAACCCCTAACAGTAACCCCTAACAATAACCAAAACCCCTAACAATAACATAAACCCTAACAGTAACCCCTAACAATAACCAAAACCACTAACAGTAACCCCTAACAATAACCATAACCCCTAACAATAACATAAACCCTAACAGTAACCCCTAACAATAACCAAAACCACTAACAGTAACCCCTAACAATAACCATAACCCCTAACAATAACAGTAACCCCTAACAATAACCAAAACCCCTAACAATAACCCCAACAACAACCAAAACCCCTAACAGTAACCAAAACCCCTAACAATAACCCCAAACCCTAACAGTAACCCCTAAAAGTAACCAAAACCCCTAACAATAAACAAAAACCCTTACAGTAACCCCTAACATTAACCAAAACCCCTAACAATAACCATAACCCCTAACAATAACAGTAACCCCTAACAATAACCAAAACCCCTAACAGTAACCCCTAACAGTAACCATAACCCCCTAACAGTAACCACAACCCCTAACAGTAACCCCTAACAATAACCATAACCCCTAACAATAACACTAACCCTAACAATAACCAAAACCCCTAACAGTAACCCCTAACAATAACTAAAACCCTAACAATAACCAAAACCCCTAACAATAACCCCAAACCCCAACAGTAACCCCTAACAATAACCAAAACCCCTAACAATAACCATAACCCCTAACAGTAACCCCTAACAATAACAGTAACCCCTAACAATAACAATAACCCCTAACAATAACAGTAACCCCTAACAATAACCCAAACCCCTAACAGTAACCCCTAACAATAACCAAAACCCTAACAATAACCAAAACCCCTAACAGTAACCCCTAACAATAACCATAACCCCTAACAATAACCCAAACCCTAACAGTAACCCCTAACAATAACCAAAACCCTAACAATAACCAAAACCCCTAACAGTAACCCCGAACAATAACCAAAACCCCTAACAGTAACCCCTAACAATAACAATAACCCCTAACAACAACCCCTAACAATAACAATAACCCCTAACAATAACCAAAACCCCTAACAATAACACTAACCCCTAACAGTAACCCCTAACAATAACCAAAACCCTAACAATAACCAAAACCCCTAACAGTAACCCCGATCAATAACCAAAACCCCTAACAGTAACCCCTAACAATAACAATAACCCCTAACAACAACCCCTAACAATAACAATAACCCCTAACAATAACCAAAACCCCTAACAATAACACTAACCCCTAACAGTAACCCCTAACAATAACCAAAACCCTAACAATAACCAAAACCCCTAACAGTAACCCCGAACAATAACACTAACCCCTAACAATAACACTAACCCCTAACAGTAACCCCTAACAATAACCAAAACCCTAACAATAACACTAACCCCTAACAGTAACCCCTAACAATAACCAAAACCCTAACAATAACCAAAACCCCTAACAGTAACCCCGAACAATAACACTAACCCCTAACAATAACACTAACCCCTAACAGTAACCCCTAACAATAACCAAAACCCTAACAATAACCACAACCCCTAACAATAACCCCAAACCCTAACAATAACCCCAAACCCTAACAGTAACCCCTAACAATAACACTAACCCCTAACAGTAACCCCTAACAATAACCAAAACCCCTAACAGTAACCCCTAACAATAACCAAAACCCCTAACAATAACCCAAACCCTAACAGTAACCCCAAACCCTAACAGTAACCCCTAACATTAACCCAAACCCTAACAGCAACCCCTAACAATAACCAAAACCCCTAACAGTAACCCCAACCCCTAACAATAACCCCAAACCCTAACAGTAACCCCTAACAATAACCACAACCCCTAACAATAACCCCAAACCCTAACAATAACCCCAAACCCTAACAGTAACCCCTAACAATAACACTAACCCCTAACAGTAACCCCTAACAATAACCAAAACCCCTAACAGTAACCCCTAACAATAACCAAAACCCCTAACAATAACCCAAACCCTAACAGTAACCCCAAACCCTAACAGTAACCCCTAACATTAACCCAAACCCTAACAGCAACCCCTAACAATAACCAAAACCCCTAACAGTAACCCCAACCCCTAACAATAACCCCAAACCCTAACAGTAACCCCTAACAATAACACTAACCCCTAACAGTAACCCCTAACAATAACCAAAACCCCTAACAATAACCAAAACCCCTAACAATAACCCCTAACCATAACCCCAACCCCTGACCTTTGACCTTTGACCTCCTTAGGTCAAAGGTCAAAGGTCAAAGGTCAAAGGTTAGGGGTAGGGTTAGGGTTAGGGTTTGGGTTAGGGTTAGGGGGATGGTTGGGGTTATGGTTAGGGTTATGGTTGGGGTTACGGTTAGGGGTATGTTTGGGGTTAGGGTTGGGGGTATGTTTGGGGTTAGGGTTGGGGTTAGGGTTGGGGTTAGGGTTAGGGTTGGGGTTAGGGTTGGGGTTAGGGTTGGGGTTAGGGGTATGTTTGGGGTTAGGGTTGGGGTTAGGGGTATGTTTGGGGTTAGGGTTGGGGTTAGGGTTGGGGTTAGGGTTAGGGGTATGTTTGGGGTTAGGGTTGGGGTTAGGGGTATGTTTGGGGTTAGGGTTGGGGGTATGTTTGGGGTTGGGGTTATGGTTAGGGTTATGTTTGGGGTTAGGGGTATGTTTGGGGTTAGGGGTATGTTTGGGGTTAGGGTTGGGGGTATGTTTGGGGTTAGGGTTGGGGTTAGGGGTATGTTTGGGGTTAGGGTTGGGGTTAGGGTTGGGGTTAGGGTTGGGGTTAGGGTTAGGGGTATGTTTGGGGTTGGGGTTAGGGTTAGGGGTATGTTTGGGGTTAGGGTTGGGGTTAGGGTTATGTTTGGGGTTAGGGTTAGGGGTATTTTTGGGGTTGGGGTTATGGTTAGGGTTATGTTTGCGGTTAGGGTTGGGGTTAGGGGTATGTTTGGGGTTGGGGTTATGGTTAGGGTTATGTTTGGGGTTAGGGGTATGTTTGGGGTTGGGGTTAGGGTTAGGGTTATGTTTGGGGTTGGGGTTAGGGTTAGGGGTATGTTTGGGGTTGGGGTTATGGTTAGGGTTATGTTTGGGGTTAGGGGTATGTTTGGGGTTGGGGTTAGGGTTAGGGTTATGTTTGGGGTTGGGGTTATTGTTAGGGTTATGTTTGGGGTTGGGGTTAGGGTTGGGGTTATGGTTAGGGGTATGGTTGGGGTTAGGGTTAGGGTTTATGTTAGGGGTTAGGGTTTATGTTAGGGTTTTTGTTAGGGTTAGGGTTTATGTGAGGGGTTAGGGTTTTTGTTGGGGGTTTGTGTTATTGTTAGGGGTTAGGGTTTATGTTAGGGTTGCTGTTTGGGGTTAGGGTTTATGTGAGGGGTTAGGGTTTATGTGAGGGGTTAGTGTTATTGTTAGGGTTTATGCGAGGGGTTAGTGTTATTGTTAGGGTTTATGTGAGGGGTTAGGGTTTATGTGAGGGGTTAGTGTTATTGTTAGGGTTTATGTGAGGGGTTAGTGTTATTGTTAGGGTTTATGCGAGGGGTTAGTGTTATTGTTAGGGTTTATGTGAGGGGTTAGGGTTAATGTGAGGGGTTAGTGTTATTGTTAGGGTTTATGCGAGGGGTTAGTGTTATTGTTAGGGTTTATGCGAGGGGTTAGTGTTATTTTTAGGGTTTATGCGAGGGGTTAGTGTTATTTTTAGGGTTTATGCGAGGGGTTAGGGTTTATGTGAGGGGTTAGTGTTATTGTTAGGGTTTATGCGAGGGGTTAGTGTTATTGTTAGGGTTTATGCGAGGGGTTAGTGTTATTTTTAGGGTTTATGCGAGGGGTTAGTGTTATTTTTAGGGTTTATGCGAGGGGTTAGGGTTTATGTGAGGGGTTAGTGTTATTGTTAGGGGTTAGGGGTTTATGTTATGGAGTGCATTTTCCACGGGGAGGGAAGCTGGAGAATAAAAAGAATAACAAAAATAAGCACATTTTCCCTATGTGTTACAACCTGAAATGTGCTCATTTTCGCCGTCTTGCGGACACATTTAAGTACTGCAATCTATTTGAGAGACAGTCAAAAACTCAAGCATACAATCATTTAAAATAACCATATCCAAATAGATCAAGCCCTCCGCTTTCTTTATTCTCTGGAGAGACCCCCCTGCACACTGGAGAGCGCCGCAGCATATTGGAGAGCGCCCCAGCACATTGGAGAGCGCACCAGCACCACGGAGAGCTCCACAGGCAGCTGGAGAGCTCCAGCTCCTGTTGTTTTGATAAAAATACTGTTGTGTGGCTGTTTTTTAATGTATTTCGCCCCTGAGAGTGCTTTTTCCCCGGGGGGGCATGTGGAGATGACACTACACTTGAATAAAATTGATAAAATAAACAAGTAAAATGGAAAAAAATCGAAATAAAAAAGCGTTTTTCATCCAAGTGTGGAGCACATTACATCCAGAACGGGCAAGCACAATAAAGTGACCCATCTCTGGAGGAATGAACTCAATACTTGGATGAAAAACGCTATTTATCATGGAAGATATTAGTACCAGGGAAAAAAAAGAACCAGGGGAAAAAAGAAACCAGCATGGAAGAAATTAGTACCAGCAATGAGGGAATTAAATAAACAGATATATAAATGAAATGGAAAAAATTCGAAATAAAAAAGCGTTTTTCATCCAAGTATGGAGCTCATCACATCCAGAGAGCAGACCACC
>NW_027551715.1:0-5000 GCF_051989575.1 Stigmatopora nigra | reverse complement strand
GTCGATGATCAATGTGTCCTGCAATTCACATTAATTCTCGCAGCTAGCTGCGTTCTTCATCGACGCACGAGCCGAGTGATCCACCGCTGAGAGTTGTCTACAGGTGCCTCCCGACATCTCCAGGCGGCCGCCCGGGTCAGCCCCCCGCTGCCCGGCCACCCATGTAGAGCAGTGATGCCCGGAGACACCTTTCAAGATCGCAACACCTGAGTTGGCAAAGCATCGGAAGGTCTATTGCTCCCAAGGCGGGCACGGTTTATCCACCCCTGATTTGGCTGAGTTAGGCGGTGGGGCCTAGGGTCGATCAAGAGCTCCCCCCATCCTAGGTTCATCCCGACTTGGGTAAAGTGGGGCCCAAGGGGTGAGCGTTGAGATGTCGCCGAAGGCCAGGTAATGGGACCGGTGATCCGGCGTAACTACTGTCCTCGGAGGAATGCGGTGACGTAGCACCGTGAGTCACCCGCGGCTCCTCAAGGAAGCGGCTCTGAGGCTTTTCCCACGGCTCCCGAACCCCAGAACACTCCGAGCGTAGCACAAGACCGGGCCGGGTGGCAACCCATATACCCCCGTTTTGTTGGCACGCGCCAGACGAGCAAAAGCGGAACCGGGTACCTTGTCCGTGGTGGTCGCCGTAATGGATCCGGGCTCGACCACCGTCCATCGAATCGATCTTCCCGAACCTTCATCGCATCAGAGACGGGCAACGTGCACCCCTTTACGTTGACTATAGCGGTTACAGTAAACTGTAACCATTCCGGCCTCGGCGGTGCGGGACCATTGTTTCTCGGGCCCCGACACGTCTATAAGTGCCATCTACATGAGCCTTCGAAAGTCCGGTCCGGGCGAGAGGGAGGGATTCGGCGCCCGACTACCCTAAGAGGCGGAACGCCGCTGCCGGAGACTAGCCCGGGGACGCACGCGCGGACTGCCATGCCCGTGCTCTTGCGCGTCAACCCAGAGAGAGAATCGACAGGGACGGATACCTCCGGGGCCGGCCCTAGGCCCAACCCCCTCTCGTTATGCCTCACGTCAATACGTGCGATCGCCCTGTACCTTGTCACGCGATCGATTCGGTTATTTGCCAACCTTCCTTCACTCCTTCCTTTCGTGGCAGGGAGACGTGCACAGTGCATCTACCGATAGCCGCAAGCAGCCCGGTGACACGACGAGAAAACTGTGGGAACGGCCGGCGGCACCTGCGTGCAACCGTAACAAACCGAGAAGAAGCACAGTTTCTCGTGACGGGGGTTTTTCGCAAAACAAAACAAAGAACTCCCGACACCTCCAGGCGATGACGTAACCCGTGAGTCACCCGCGGCTCCTCAAGGAAGCGGCTCTGAGGCTTTTCCCACGGGCCTGAACCACCCAGAGGCACCAAAGAGGTCGTAGAGATTGTGTACTCCATCCCCCTAGAATAGGCACTTATCTCACAAGCCCCGGCGATGCCAACCCGAACCAACAAGGAAAGTCAGGGCCCTTTTACGGCGCAACTTTTTGTGGCGCTCGATTTGTCAAGGCGGGGGTAAATCGAGTCTTTAAACCAGCGTACAACCACCAGAGGCCTTCATAGTGGCGTACAGGTACCGGGCACCTGACTCCCTTCTTATTACCGGAATAATCCCACACGGGAAGCTTTTTTGTCGCAGACTGTGGAGGGGTTCCCAACCTGGTCCCAACATGATCTGTTTTCATTTTCATTCACGCATCGGTTCTTTACGTGATTTCCAAGCATTTCATCTCGTAACACATGTCCACCATCATTAACACATGTCCGTTACCGTCACATCACATCTTGCCCTGTACTATCGGCTCTTTTCTGGCCCCTGTGGCTCCATATGTCCGGTGCTTCACCAAGTACCATGTCTCATTTTTGTTGTCCTCCAAGAATCGGCTTTGTCCCAAAGGCTATGGTATTTGGCATCTCGTTATATTTCCTCCGGCAATGGCTCGGCTGGTGGTTAGGTTTCCATGTGTGCCCTCCGTCCACATGCGCCCTTTTTGGGAAAAAAACCGGACTATGGCAGGTCTTTAGTTCAGGTTTGTATCCCACCCCGTGGCTTAGGGATTCTCGTCAACCATCGGTGTCATTTGGCAAAATTTTAGAACTCTCCATATTCGTCAGTATTGTCCTCATTTCCATCGATGAACTCATGGTCATTTCGTTTCCATTTTGTCCTCTTTTTGTCCTCCACATGAACTCGAATGGTGAAATCGTTGCCTTTTTCCCTTGAACTCTTTTTTCTCGCCCGAACCGACACGAGGGTTTTCATGCTTGGGTCGACGGTGCAGATCCCCACCGGGCGGATGCAGATAAGGTGACGATGGTCAGTCCTGACGCGGAGGGGCCTTGGACGAGTGGGGTCTACCACCCGCAGTACCTTAGCCTCCGGCCAATCACCGGTCGCACGCACCAGTCCTCACCGTTATCCAGTTTCGAACGCACTCTCTTCTCTCGGCGTCTCGCCGACCCAGCTATCCCAAACCGACGCGCGGTTGTGTGGAACGTGAACGAGACGACCGCTGAACAAACTCAGCCGGGCGGATGCAGAGACAGTGACGATGGTCAGTCCTGACGCGGAGGGGCCTTGGACGAGTGGGGTCTACCACCCGCAGTACCTTAGCCTCCGGCCAATCACCGGTCGCACGCACCGTGTCCTCACCGTTATCCGTGACCTCGAATGAGTCAGACGCATCGCTCTTGTTGTCACGGCTCTCCAATTGGCCAGAGCGAGACGAAACGCGCTCGCGGGGGACCGTCCGGTTGCAGTGACAGCACGATGGTCAGCCCTGACGCGGAGGGGCCTTGGACGAGTGGGGTCTACCACCCGCAGTACCTTAGCCTCCGGTCAATCGCCGATCGCACGCGCCAGAAACCTCTCCGTTGTTCAGTCCACGAGCTCGCACGAGCCATCCCTCCACACGACTATACCCTGCCGACAGAAGACACGGGCGAGACGACCGCCACATTACATACTAGGCCGAGGCGGATGCAGATAAAGTGACGATGGTCAGTCCTGACGCGGAGGGGCCTTGGACGAGTGGGGTCTACCACCCGCAGTACCTTAGCCTCCGGCCAATCACCGGTCGCACGCACTATGTCCTCACCGTTATCCCGGCTTTCGTTATGCTGCGCACGTTCAGTTCCACTGCCCCCGTTGTCTTTAGCGTGACGTGGTCATACGTGCCAAGCCGCACCCACGCGACCGAGGCGGATGCAGATAAAGTACGATGGTCAGTCCTGACGCGGAGGGGCCTTGGACGAGTGGGGTCTACCACCCGCAGTACCTTAGCCTCCGGCCAATCACCGGTCGCACGCACTATGTCCTCACCGTTATCCCGGCTTTGCAAGCACTATACCCTGGCCCGTCTTGTCGCACTGCTCTTTAAGAGAGCGAGACGACCGCACGGACCGTGACCGTCCGGTTGCAGTGACAGCGACGATGGTCAGCCCTGACGCGGAGGGGCCTTGGACGAGTGGGGTCCACCACCCGCAGTACCTTAGCCTCCGGCCAATCGCCGATCGCACGCGCCAGAAACCTCTCCGTTGTTCGGTACACGGCTCGAACAGCCGCCCCTCACACTTTCACTATACCTCTTTGACCGAGAACGCCCACTCGCACGCACGAGCCCCGGAGCGGATGCAGTGACAGTGACGATGGTCAGCCCTGACGCGGAGGGGCCTTGGACGAGTGGGGTCCACCACCCGCAGTACCTTAGCCTCCGGTCAATCGCCGGTCGCACGCACCAGAAACCTCACCGTTATCGCCGGGAACACGGACGCGCGAGCCGTCCCCACGCGGTCGCCAATCGGGGTTTGCGCTGTGCCCTCTTCAGCACCCCGTGGCTTTCGAGTTCATTTCGAGTAACGGTGAACGCTGTGCCCCATCAGCGACCCGTACTCCTTTCATTTTTTTTTCACCACCGGCGACCGCTGTGCCCCAGCAGCGGACCCGTAGAGTTCATTTCTCCGACGGCGACGCTGTTGCCCAAGCAGCGACCCGTAATTTCTTCCATCGGCGACGCTGTTGCCCAAGCAGCGACCCGTACCTAGGGGTGACCGCTGTGCCCCAGCAGCGGACCCCGTGACCATATTTTTGAGTTCATCCAACGGCGAAGCTGTTGCCCAAGCAGCGACCCGTATTTTCTCCAATGGTGAAGCTGTTGCCCAAGCAGCGACACCTCATTTCATTTCCACAACGGCGAAGCTGTTGCCCAAGCAGCGACCCGTGTATTTCATTTCTCCGACGGCGAAGCTGTTGCCCAAGCAGCGACCCGTCACTTGGATGAGTTCTTTCTTTTGACACCAGATTCATTCGTATTCAGCCAGGGGTTAATAAGGATTTTTACCATCAATTCATGCCGTGCCATGTATGCCGTTAGCGGATGGGAATCAGATCCGCTGGCGGGCTTGCTACCTTTTGTTAACCATCCATGCCGTCGGCGGTGTAGGAAAAAGCCCCGCCATCATTATAGGTTTGCCATTTTCACGCCGGAGGCCGCCCCAAAATATACATTTTTCATGCCATCCATCCATGCCTCAAAAGTCGGTTGCCCAAGCCGCTTTTTATCCTTCCATCATCGTGCCGATTGCGGTTGCTCAGGCCGCTTTGCGGTTTGTCAGGCCGCTTCTCGTGCGGTTTGTCAGGCCGCTTCTCATGCGGTTGCTCAGGCCGCTGCGGTTTGTCAGGCCGCTCTTTTGACGCGGTTGCTCAGGCCGCTGCGGTTTGTCAGGCCGCTCTTTTGACGCGGTTGCTCAGGCCGCTCTTTTGACGCGGTTGCTCAGGCCGCTTTTTCTGGTACTCGGTTCAAACACCTTCCAATGATTGTCATGGCCACATATCCTGAGACGTCATGCCGATGGCGGTTGCTCAAGCCGCTCATTCATTTCGTCGCCCGATTACGTGCACAGTGCGCCTATCGCCCCGACCGAGATCAGGAACGATGGCACGAGTAGAACGGGGCCACAGCTGGAGAAACGATGGGATTAAAGCGTTACCCAG
>NW_027551714.1:2500-23622 GCF_051989575.1 Stigmatopora nigra | reverse complement strand
ACTTTCAGGGACATTCTGGTGATTTCTACCACCATAAATAGTTATATAAATCATGGCTATTTGCGATAAAATTGTGCATGCATTATAATAAGGTTTAGTCGGTTCTGGTTATTGTTTTAAACTGGGAATGCTTTTAAATATGTAGGTATATGTATTGTTGATAATTCTGTGTAAAAATATTCATCCAGGGATGTTCTGGAGATATTTTATTCAATAAATAGTGTCATTAACTGGAACACTTGATTTAACATAATGCCTGTATTAGAAATGGTCCATTTCGGTTCTGGTGGTTGTATTTGCACAGGGACTTTGTCATATCTCTGGGGAATTGTATAAATGACTTATTTGTGAAGAAATAAACTTTCAGGGACATTCTGGGACTATTTACCACCATAAATAGTATCAAAAACATGCTAATTTGCGATAAACTTAGTGGTTGCATTATAAGAGGTTTGGTTCGGTTCTGGTGGGTTATTTGACCTGGGAATGGTTTCTAATGATGATGTAGATGTATTTTCTAATATTATATAAAGTTTTATCATTAGCGCATGTTCTGGGGCAGAGTTATACTATAATCAATGACCTCCAATTGACAACTAAGATTTTGCATGGTTGTTGTATTAGAACCGGTACATGTCAGTTCTGGTTAATGCTATTAACTTGAATTTTTTATATTGTGTAGTTGAAACTATTTTGCTTATTCTCTGAAAAAATGAAGACTAAGAAAGGTTCTGGGGCTATTTGCCACTATAATAAAGGTCAAAAACATGCTAATTTGCGATAAAAAAAAGGGGTTGCATTATAACCGGTCCATTTCGGTTCTGGTTGGTGTATTGACACAAAAATGGTGTCTAATAATAATGTTACTATATTTTCTAATATAATTTAAAGTTTCATCATTAAAACATGTTCTGGGGCTTAGTTATACTATAATCAATGACCTCTATTTGGGTACTTTATTTTTGCATAGTTGTCGTATTAGAACCGGTCCATGTCGGTTCTGGTTAGTGCTATTAACTTGAATTTTTTATATTGTATAGAGGTAACTATTTTGGTCATTTTGTGATAAAATAAAGATTATAGATGGTTCTGGGGCTATTTGTCACCATAATAAGTGTCAAAAACATGCTAATTTGCGATAAAAACAATGTCTTTATTAGAACCGGTCCATTTCGGTTCTGGTTGGTGTATTGACACAAAATTTGTGTTTAATGATAATGTTAGTATATTCTCTAATATATTTTAAAGTTTTATCATTAAGGCATGTTCTGGGGCTTAGTTATACCATAATCAATGACCTCTATTTTAATACTCTATTTTTGCAAAGTTGTCGTATTAGAACCGGTCCAGGTCGGTTCTGGTTAATGCTATTAATTTGATTTTTTTATATTGTGTAAAGGTACCTCTTTTGGTCATTCTGTGAAAAAATAAACATTATAGATGGTTCTGGGGCTATTTGACACTATAATAAAGGTCAAAAACATGCTAATTTGCGATAAAAACAATGTCTTTATTAGAAACGGTCCATTTCGGTTCTGGTTGGTGTTTTGACACATAATTGGTGTCTAATGATAATGTTAGTATATTCTCTAATATAATTTAAAGTTTCATCATTAAAACATATTCTGGGGCTTAGTTATACCATAATCAATGACCTCTATTTTAATACTCTATTTTTGCAAAGTTGTCGTATTAGAACCGGTCCAGGTCGGTTCTGGTTATTGTTATTAATTTGATTTTTTTATATTGTGTAAAAGTAACTCTTTTGGTCATTCTGTGAAAAAATAAACATTATAGATGGTTCTGGGGCTATTTGCCACTATAATAAAGGTCAAAAACATGCTAATTTGCGATAAAAAAAGGGGTTGCATTATAACCGGTCCATTTCGGTTCTGGTTGGTGTATTGACACAAAAATGGTGTCTATTGATAATGTTAGTATATTTTTTAATATAATATCAAGTTTCATCATTAAAACATGTTCTGGGGCTTAGTTATACTATAATCAATGACCTCTATTTGGTTACTTTATTTTTGCATAGTTGTCGTATTAGAACCGGTCCATGTCGGTTCTGGTTAGTGCTATTAACTTGAATTTTTTATATTGTGTAGATAACACTATTTTGCTCATTCTGTGAAAAAATAAAGATTAAAAGTGGTTCTGGGGCTATTTGCCAACATAATAAAGGTCAAAAACATGCTAATTTGCGATAAAAACAATGTCTTTATTAGAACCGGTCCATTTCGGTTCTGGTTGGTTTTTAGACCCAGGAATGGTGTCTAATGATGTAAGGAATTTATTTTCTAATATACTTTAAAGTTTTATCAATATAACCTATTCTGGGGCTTAGTTATACCATAATCAATGACCTCTATTTTGGTACTCAATTTTTGCATAATTATCATATTAGAACCGGTCCATGTCGTTTCTGGTTAGTGCTATTAACTTGAATTTTGTATATTGTGTAGATAACACTATTTTGCTCATTCTGTGAAAAAATAAAGATTAAAAGTGGTTCTGGGGCTATTTGCCAACATAATAAAGGTCAAAAACATGCTAATTTGCGATAAAAACAATGTCTTTATTAGAACCGGTCCATTTCGGTTCTGGTTGGTTATTTGACCCAAAAATGGTGTCTAATGATGATATAGACATATTTACTAATATACTTTAAAGTTTCATCATTAGGGCATGTTCTGGAGCTTAGTTATACTATAATCAAGGACCTCTATTTTGGAACTCTATTTTTGCAAAGTTGTCGTATTAGAACCGGTCCAGGTCGGTTCTGGAGAATGCTATTAATTTGATTTTTTTATATTGTGTAGAGGTAACTATTCTGGTCATTGTGTGAAAAAATAAAGATTGAGGATGGTTCTGGGGCGAATTGCCACTATAATAAAGGTCAAAAACATGCTAATTTGCGATAAAAACAATGTCTTTATTAGAACCGGTCCATTTCGTTTCTGGTTAGTGTTTTGACACAAAATTGGTGTCTAATGATAATGTTAGTATATTCTCTAATATACTTTAAAGTTTTATCATTAAGGCATGTTCTGGGGCTTAGTTATACTATAATCAATGACCTCTTATTTGGTGCTCTATTTTTGCAAAGTTGTCGAATTAGAACCGGTCCAGGTCGGTTCTGGTTAATGCTATTAACTTGATTTTTTTATATTGTGTAGAAGTAACTATTTTGCTCATTCTGTGTGAAAAAATAAACATTATAGATGGTTCTGGGGCGAATTGCCACTGTAATAAATGTCAAAAACATGCTAATTTGCGATAAAAACAATGTCTTTATTAGAACCGGTCCATTTCGGTTCTGGTTGATATTTTGACCCAGGAATGGTGTTCAATGATGATATAGACATATTTACTAATATACTTTAAAATTTTATCATTAAGAAATATTCTGGGGCTTAGTTATACCATAATCAATGACCTCTATTTTGGTACTCTATTTTTGCAAAGTTGTCGTATTAGAACCGGTCCAGGTCGGTTCTGGAGAATGCTATTAATTTGATTTTTTTATATTGTGTAGAGGTAACTATTCTGGTCATTGTGTGAAAAAATAAAGATTAAGGATGGTTCTGGGGCGAATTGCCACTATAATAAAGGTCAAAAACATGCTAATTTGCGATAAAAACAATGTCTTTATTAGAACCGGTCCATTTCGGTTCTGGTTAATGTTTTGACCCAGGAATGGTCTTCAATGATGATATAGACATATTTACTAGTATACTTTAAAATTTTATCATTAAGACATATTCTGGGGCTTAGTTATACCATAATCAATGACCTCTATCTGGGCACTCTTTTTTTGCAAAGTTGTCGAATTAGAACCGGTCCAGGTCGGTTCTGGTTAATGTTATTAATTTGATTTTTTTATATTGTGTAAAGGTAACTCTTTTGCTCATTCTGTGAAAAAATAAACATTATAGATGGTTCTGGGGCGAATTGCCACTATAATAAAGTTCAAAAACATGCTAATTTGCGATAAAAACAATGTCTTTATTAGAACCGGTCCATTTCGGTTCTGGTTGGTGTTTTGACCCAGGAATGGTGTCTAATGATGATATATATCGATTTTCTAATAAACTTTAAAGTTTTATTATTACAACATATTCTGGGGCTTAGTTATACCATAATCAATGACCTCTATCTGGGCACTCTTTTTTTGCAAAGTTGTCGAATTAGAACCGGTCCAGGTCGGTTCTGGTTAATGTTATTAATTTGATTTTTTTATATTGTGTAAAGGTAACTCTTTTGCTCATTCTGTGAAAAAATAAACATTATAGATGGTTCTGGGGCGAATTGCCACTATAATAAAGTTTAAAAACATGCTAATTTGCGATAAAAACAATGTCTTTATTAGAACCGGTCCATTTCGGTTCTGGTTGGTGTTTTGACCCAGGAATGGTGTCTAATGATGATATATATCGATTTTCTAATAAACTTTAAAGTTTTATTATTACAACATATTCTGGGGCTTAGTTATACCATAATCAATGACCTCTATCTGGGCACTCTTTTTTTGCAAAGTTGTCGAATTAGAACCGGTCCAGGTCGGTTCTGGTTAATGTTATTAATTTGATTTTTTTATATTGTGTAAAGGTAACTCTTTTGCTCATTCTGTGAAAAAATAAACATTATAGATGGTTCTGGGGCGAATTGCCACTATAATAAAGTTTAAAAACATGCTAATTTGCGATAAAAACAATGTCTTTATTAGAACCGGTCCATTTCGGTTCTGGTTGGTGTTTTGACCCAGGAATGGTGTCTAATGATGATATATATCGATTTTCTAATAAACTTTAAAGTTTTATTATTACAACATATTCTGGGGCTTAGTTATACCATAATCAATGACCTCTATCTGGGCACTCTTTTTTTGCAAAGTTGTCGAATTAGAACCGGTCCAGGTCGGTTCTGGTTAATGTTATTAATTTGATTTTTTTATATTGTGTAAAGGTAACTCTTTTGCTCATTCTGTGAAAAAATAAACATTATAGATGGTTCTGGGGCGAATTGCCACTATAATAAAGTTCAAAAACATGCTAATTTGCGATAAAAACAATGTCTTTATTAGAACCGGTCCATTTCGGTTCTGGTTGGTGTTTTGACCCAGGAATGGTGTCTAATGATGATATATATCGATTTTCTAATAAACTTTAAAGTTTTATTATTACAACATATTCTGGGGCTTAGTTATACCATAATCAATGACCTCTATCTGGGCACTCTTTTTTTGCAAAGTTGTCGAATTAGAACCGGTCCAGGTCGGTTCTGGTTAATGCTATTAATTTGATTTTTTAATATTGTGTAGATGTAACTATTTTGCTCATTCTGTGAAAAAATAAACATTATAGCTCGTTCTGGGGCTATTTGCCATCATAATAAATGTCAAAAACATGCTAAATTGCGATAAAAACAATGTCTTTATTAGAACCGGTCCATTTCGGTTCTGGTTGGTGTTTTGACCCAGGAATGGTGTTCAATGATGATATAGACATATTTACTAATATACTTTAAAGTTTAATCATTAAGACATATTGTGGGGCTTAGTTATACAATAATCAATGACCTCTATTTTGGTACTCTATTTTTGCAAAGTTGTCGTATTAGAACCGGTCCATGTCGGTTCTGGTTGATACTATTAACTTGATTTTTTAATATTGTGTAGAGGAATATATTTTGCTCATTCTGTGAAAAAATAAAGATTATAGCTCGTTCTGGGGCTATTTGCCACCATAATTAGTTTCAAAAACATGCTAATTTGCGATAAAAACGATGCCTGTATTAGAACCGGTCCATTTCGGTTCTGGTTTGTTTTTTAACATGAAGATGGTAACCAATATTAAAAGAGATCTATAATTGACAATTCTGTATAAAAATTATCATCCAGGGATGTTCAGAAGTTGTGTTATGTCTAAATCAATGACATCAACATTGGACACTTTAACATCACATATTTTGTCTTAATAAAAGGCTAAATCGGTTCTGTATGTTTATTTTATACACAAATAGTTTCATATGACTGGGTAAATGTATATTTAACTATTCTGTTTAAAAATAAGGATCCAGGATGGTTCTGTTCAAAATAGTGGCCCAAAACATGCATATTCACATACAATGTATTTAATTCAACCTCCAGAAATGGTTAAAGTGTATTAAAATAGAGTTCCATAAATGCTGAAATTGTATTAAAATAGACCTCCATAAATGGTGAAAATGTATTAAAATAGACCTCCATAAATGGGTAAAGTGTATAAAAATGGTCCTCCATAAATTCTTAAAATGTATTAAAATAGACCTCCAGAAATCACCAAAATGTATAAAATAGGACCTCCATAAAACGTAAAAGTGTATAAAAATAGACTTCCATGGAGAAATAAACCTCCAGAAATGCTCAAAATGTATAAAATAGGACCTCCATAAAACGTAAAAGTGTATAAAAATAGACTTCCATGGAAGAATAAACCTCCAGAAATGCTCAAAATGTATAAAATAGGACCTCCATAAAACGTAAAAGTGTATAAAAATAGACTTCCATGGAAGAATAAACCTCCAGAAATGCTCAAAATGTATAAAATAGGACCTCCATAAAACGTAAAAGTGTATAAAAATAGACTTCCATGGAGAAATAAACCTCCAGAAATGCTCAAAATGTATAAAATAGGACCTCCATAAAACGTAAAAGTGTATAAAAATAGACTTCCATGGAAGAATAAACCTCCAGAAATGCTCAAAATGTATAAAATAGGACCTCCATAAAACGTAAAAGTGTATAAAAATAGACTTCCATGGAAGAATAAACCTCCAGAAATGCTCAAAATGTATAAAATAGGACCTCCATAAAACGTAAAAGTGTATAAAAATAGACTTCCATGGAAGAATAAACCTCCAGAAATGCTCAAAATGTATAAAATAGGACCTCCATAAAACGTAAAAGTGTATAAAAATAGACTTCCATGGAAGAATAAACCTCCAGAAATGCTCAAAATGTATAAAATAGGACCTCCATAAAACGTAAAAGTGTATAAAAATAGACTTCCATGGAAGAATAAACCTCCAGAAATGCTCAAAATGTATAAAATAGGACCTCCATAAAACGTAAAAGTGTATAAAAATAGACTTCCATGGAAGAATAAACCTCCAGAAATGCTCAAAATGTATAAAATAGGACCTCCATAAAACGCAAAAGTGTATTTAATTCGACTTCCATGGAAGAAAAAAGCTCCAGAAATCACCAAAATGTATAAAATAGGACCTCCATAAAACGCAAAAGTGTATTTAATTCGACTTCCATGGAAGAAAAAAGCTCCAGGAATCACCAAAATGTATAAAATAGGACCTCCATAAAACGCAAAAGTGTATTTAATTCGACTTCCATGGAAGAAAAAACCTCCAGAAATGCTCAAAATGTATAAAATAGGACCTCCATAAAACCTAAAAGTGTATTTAATTCGACTTCCATGGAAGAAAAAAGCTCCAGAAATCACCAAAATGTATAAAATAGGACCTCCATAAAACGCAAAAGTGTATTTAATTCGACTTCCATGGAAGAAAAAACCTCCAGAAATCACCAAAATGTATAAAATAGGACCTCCATAAAACGCAAAAGTGTATTTAATTCGACTTCCATGGAAGAAAAAAGCTCCAGAAATCACCAAAATGTATAAAATAGGACCTCCATAAAACGCAAAAGTGTATTTAATTCGACTTCCATGGAAGAAAAAAGCTCCAGGAATCACCAAAATGTATAAAATAGGACCTCCATAAAACGCAAAAGTGTATTTAATTCGACTTCCATGGAAGAAAAAAGCTCCAGGAATCACCAAAATGTATAAAATAGGACCTCCATAAAACGCAAAAGTGTATTTAATTCGACTTCCATGGAAGAAAAAAGCTCCAGGAATCACCAAAATGTATAAAATAGGACCTCCATAAAACGCAAAAGTGTATTTAATTCGACTTCCATGGAAGAAAAAAGCTCCAGAAATCACCAAAATGTATAAAATAGGACCTCCATAAAACGCAAAAGTGTATTTAATTCGACTTCCATGGAAGAAAAAAGCTCCAGAAATCACCAAAATGTATAAAATAGGACCTCCATAAAACGCAAAAGTGTATTTAATTCGACTTCCATGGAAGAAAAAAGCTCCAGGAATCACCAAAATGTATAAAATAGGACCTCCATAAAACGCAAAAGTGTATTTAATTCGACTTCCATGGAAGAAAAAAGCTCCAGAAATCACCAAAATGTATAAAATAGGACCTCCATAAAACGCAAAAGTGTATTTAATTCGACTTCCATGGAAGAAAAAAGCTCCAGAAATCACCAAAATGTATAAAATAGGACCTCCATAAAACGCAAAAGTGTATTTAATTCGACTTCCATGGAAGAAAAAAGCTCCAGGAATCACCAAAATGTATAAAATAGGACCTCCATAAAACGCAAAAGTGTATTTAATTCGACTTCCATGGAAGAATAGACCTCCAGAAATCACCAAAATGTATAAAATAGGACCTCCATAAAACGCAAAAGTGTATTTAATTCGACTTCCATGGAAGAAAAAAGCTCCAGAAATCACCAAAATGTATAAAATAGGACCTCCATAAAACGCAAAAGTGTATTTAATTCGACTTCCATGGAAGAATAGACCTCCAGAAATCACCAAAATGTATAAAATAGGACCTCCATAAAACGCAAAAGTGTATTTAATTCGACTTCCATGGAAGAAAAAAGCTCCAGGAATCACCAAAATGTATAAAATAGGACCTCCATAAAACCTAAAAGTGTATTTAATTCGACTTCCATGGAAGAAAAAAGCTCCAGAAATCACCAAAATGTATAAAATAGGACCTCCATAAAACGCAAAAGTGTATTTAATTCGACTTCCATGGAAGAAAAAAGCTCCAGGAATCACCAAAATGTATAAAATAGGACCTCCATAAAACGCAAAAGTGTATTTAATTCGACTTCCATGGAAGAAAAAAGCTCCAGAAATCACCAAAATGTATAAAATAGGACCTCCATAAAACGCAAAAGTGTATTTAATTCGACTTCCATGGAAGAAAAAAGCTCCAGGAATCACCAAAATGTATAAAATAGGACCTCCATAAAACGCAAAAGTGTATTTAATTCGACTTCCATGGAAGAAAAAAGCTCCAGGAATCACCAAAATGTATAAAATAGGACCTCCATAAAACGCAAAAGTGTATTTAATTCGACTTCCATGGAAGAAAAAAGCTCCAGGAATCACCAAAATGTATAAAATAGGACCTCCATAAAACGCAAAAGTGTATTTAATTCGACTTCCATGGAGGAAAAAGACCTCCAGAAATCACCAAAATGTATTTAATTCGACTTCCATGGAGGAAAAAAAACCTCCAGGAAATGTGAAAAGCTCCATAAAAGCTGGAGCTCCATAGCTCCAGGAGAACCAGAGCTCCATAGATCCATAAGGACCGGAGCTCCATACCTCCAGGAGGACCGGAGCTCCATACCTCCAGGAGGACCGGAGCTCCATACCTCCAGGATTCCCTGGTTGTCAAAAATATTCTAAGTCGAAAAATATTCTAAGTCCGAAAAGTGTGAAAAAATGACTATGTCCGACAGGACTCTGTCATTTTTTTGGAAAAAGTGTGAAAAAATGACTATGTCCGACAGGACTCTGTCATTTTTTTGGAAAAAGTGTGAAAAAATGACTATGTCCGACAGGACTCTGTCATTTTTTTGGAAAAAGTGTGAAAAAATGACTATGTCCGACAGGACTCTGTCATTTTTTTGGAAAAAGTGTGAAAAAATGACTATGTCCGACAGGACTCTGTCATTTTTTTGGAAAAAAGTCGAAAAAATGACTAAGTCGCGAAGGACATAGTCATTTTTTCGATTTTTCAGGTCTACCAGGGCAGTTCATTTGGGTCTACCAATACCTATGGGATATGAGCTAGCCTACTCCCGCACTTGCCGGAGGTCTGGAGAAAGCCTTCGGCAAGTATATAGGGAGGGGAAAATATTGGAATCTGAAAATTTTCTAAGTCCAAATGTTGGACTTTGAATTTTTTTGGAGGGCTGGAGCTCCATAGATCCAGGGGGGGCCGGAGCTCCGGACAACCAGTAGAACCGGAGGGCCGGAGCTCCGGAGCTCCGGAGCTCCGGAGCTCCGGAGCTCCAGAGGACCGGAGCTCCGGAGCTCCGGAGCTCCAGAGCTCCAGGGGACCGGAGCTCCGGAGCTCCGGAGCTCCAGGGGGCCGGAGCTCCGGAGCTCCAGAGCTCCAGGGGACCGGAGCTCCGGAGCTCCGGAGCTCCAGAGCTCCGGAGCTCCGGAGCT
The DNA here is from genome assembly GCF_051989575.1 of Stigmatopora nigra. Lineage (NCBI taxonomy): Eukaryota > Metazoa > Chordata > Actinopteri > Syngnathiformes > Syngnathidae > Stigmatopora > Stigmatopora nigra. Next base: position 13,285 of record NW_027551714.1, on the reverse strand, counting down.
CCAGAGCTCCAGGGGACCGGAGCTCCGGAGCTCCAGGGGACCGGAGCTCCGGAGCTCCGGAGCTCCAGAGCTCCGGAGCTCCGGAGCTCCAGAGAACCGGAGCTCCGGAGCTCCAGGGGACCGGAGCTCCGGAGCTCCGGAGCTCCGGAGCTCCAGAGCTCCGGAGCTCCGGAGCTCCAGAGGACCGGAGCTCCGGAGCTCCAGGGGACCGGAGCTCCGGAGTTCCGGAGCTCCAGAGGACCGGAGCTCCAGGGGACCGGAGCTCCGGAGCTCCGGAGCTCCAGAGGACCGGAGCTCCGGAGCTCCAGAGCTCCAGAGCTCCAGAGCTCCGGAGCTCCGGAGCGCCAGGGCTCCAGAGCTCCGGAGCTCCGGAGCTCCAGAGCTCCGGAGCTCCGGAGCTCCGGAGCTCCAGGGGACCGGAGCTCCGGGGCTCCGGAGCTCCAGAGGACCGGAGCTCCGGAGCTCCAGGGGACCGGAGCTCCGGAGTTCCGGAGCTCCAGAGGACCGGAGCTCCGGAGCTCCAGGGGACCGGAGCTCCGGAGCTCCGGAGCTCCAGGGGACCGGAGCTCCAGGGCTCCAGAGCTCCAGAGCTCCGGAGCTCCGGAGCCCCAGAGAACCGGAGCTCCAGAGGACCGGAGCTCCAGGGGACCGGAGCTCCAGGGGACCGGAGCTCCGGAGCTCCGGAGCTCCAGAGCTCCAGAGCTCCGGAGCTCCGGACAACCAGTAGAACCGGAGCTCCGGAGCTCCGGAGCTCCAGAGGACCGGAGCTCCGGAGCTCCAGAGAACCGGAGCTCCGGAGCTCCAGAGAACCGGAGCTCCGGAGCTCCAGAGAACCGGAGCTCCGGAGCTCCAGGGGACCGGAGCTCCGGAGCTCCAGAGCCCCGGAGCTCCAGAGGACCGGAGCTCCGGAGCTCCAGAGAACCGGAGCTCCGGAGCTCCAGAGGACCGGAGCTCCGGAGCTCCGGAGCTTTCCTGGTTCTCAAAAATTTTCTAAGTCCAAAAAATTTTCTAAGTCCAACTTTTGGACTTAGAAAATTTTTTGGACTTAGAAAATTTTTCAACTTTTTCGACAAAAAGCTCCATAACTCGAAAAATATATGGAGCTCGGAGCTGCAATTTTAACCATATTCCAGGGAAGCTCCATAGAACCGGTACGTGGAAGGAGAAAAGGATCGAAAGACATGACCCATATAAATCACCCACTCCTGCAATTTCCGGTGGTCTGCAAAAAGCCTTCGGCAAGTATATAGGGAGAGGAAAAATTTGAATGTGAGCTCCAGGCGTCGGGCCGAGCCTGTCCTCTGCCGGTATGGGATCCAAAAGGTTCACATTCGGGCATCCTTCTCACGAAGTGCCCCGGTCCTAGGTGGTTCGGTTGAATTTATATGAATTTTTCAAAGTGAAAAACTTTGAAAAAAAAATGGGCGAAAAAATGGCTATGTCTTTCAGCGGGGGCTGAGAGAAAAAGTGTCCGAAGGAGCGCTGCCTTCGGATACAAACGGGCAAATGTCCCGGTGAAAATCCTGGTTCTCAAAAAATTTCTAAGTCCGAAAATTTTTCTAAGTCCAAAAATTTTTCTAAGTCCAACTTTTGGACTTAGAAAATTTTCGGAGCTCCGGAGCTCCGGAGCTCCAGAGCTCCAGAGGGCCGGAGCTCCGGAGCTCCGGAGCTCCGGAGCTCCAGAGAACCGGAGCTCCGGAGCTCCGGAGCGCCAGAGGACCGGAGCTCCGGAGCTCCGGAGCTCCAGAGCTCCAGAGAACCGGAGCTCCGGAGCTCCAGAGGACCGGAGCTCCGGAGCTCCAGAGGACCGGAGCTCCAGAGGACCGGAGCTCCGGAGCCCCAGAGCTCCAGAGCTCCAGAGCCCCAGAGCTCCGGAGCTCCGGAGCTCCAGAGGACCGGAGCTCCGGAGCTCCAGAGCTCCAGAGAACCGGAGCTCCGGAGCCCCAGAGCTCCGGAGCCCCAGAGCTCCGGAGCTCCGGAGCTCCAGAGGACCGGAGCTCCGGAGCTCCGGAGCTTTCCTGGTTCTCAAAAATTTTTCTAAGTCCAACTTTTGGACTTAGAAAATTTTCGGAGCTCCGGAGCTCCGGAGCTCCAGAGGACCGGAGCTCCGGAGCTCCGGAGCTCCAGAGGACCGGAGCTCCAGAGCTCCGGAGAACCGGAGCTCCGGAGCTCCGGAGCTCCAGAGGACCGGAGCTCCGGAGCCCCGGAGCTTTCCTGGTTCTCAAAAATTTTTCTAAGTCCAAAAATTTTTCTAAGTCCAACTTTTGGACTTAGAAAATTTTCGGAGCTCCGGAGCTCCGGAGCTCCAGAGCTCCAGAGGGCCGGAGCTCCGGAGCTCCAGAGGACCGGAGCTCCAGAGGACCGGAGCTCCGGAGCTCCAGAGGACCGGAGCTCCGGAGCTCCAGAGGACCGGAGCTCCGGAGCTCCGGAGCTCCAGAGCTCCAGAGGACCGGAGCTCCGGAGCTCCGGAGCTCCAGAGGACCGGAGCTCCAGAGCTCCAGAGGACCGGAGCTCCGGAGCTCCGGAGCTCCAGAGCTCCAGAGGACCGGAGCTCCGGAGCTCCGGAGCTCCAGAGGACCGGAGCTCCAGAGCTCCAGGGGACCGGAGCTCCGGAGCTCCCGAGCTCCGGAGCTCCGGAGCTCCAGGGGACCGGAGCTCCAGAGCTCCAGGGGACCGGAGCTCCGGAGCTCCAGAGCTCCGGAGCTCCGGAGCTCCGGAGCTTTCCTGGTTCTCAAAATTTTTTCTAAGTCCAAAAATTTTTCTAAGTCCAACTTTTGGACTTAGAAAATTTTCGGAGCTCCAGAGGACCGGAGCTCCAGAGGACCGGAGCTCCGGAGCTCCGGAGCTCCGGACAACCAGTAGAACCGGAGCTCCGGAGCTCCGGAGCTCCAGAGGACCGGAGCTCCGGAGCTCCGGAGCTCCAGAGAACCGGAGCCCCGGAGCTCCGGAGCTCCGGGGCTCCGGAGCTCCAGAGGACCGGAGCTCCGGAGCTCCGGAGCTCCAGAGAACCGGAGCCCCGGAGCCCCGGAGCCCCGGAGCTCCAGAGGACCGGAGCTCCGGAGCTCCAGAGAACCGGAGCTCCGGAGCTCCGGAGCTCCAGAGCCCCGGAGCCCCGGAGCTCCAGAGCCCCGGAGCCCCGGAGCTCCAGAGCCCCGGAGCCCCGGAGCCCCGGAGCTTTCCTGGTTCTCAAAAATTTTCTAAGTCCAACTTTTGGACTTAGAAAATTTTCGGAGCTCCGGAGCTCCAGAGGACCGGAGCTCCGGAGCTCCGGAGCTCCAGAGGACCGGAGCTCCGGAGCTCCAGAGGACCGGAGCTCCGGAGCTCCAGAGGACCGGAGCTCCGGAGCCCCGGAGCCCCGGAGCTCCAGAGGACCGGAGCTCCGGAGCTCCAGAGAACCGGAGCCCCGGAGCCCCGGAGCCCCGGAGCTCCGGAGCTCCGGAGCTCCAGAGGACCGGAGCTCCGGAGCTCCAGAGAACCGGAGCCCCGGAGCCCCGGAGCCCCGGAGCTCCAGAGGACCGGAGCTCCGGAGCTCCGGAGCTCCAGAGCTCCGGAGCTCCAGAGCTCCGGAGCTCCGGAGCTCCAGAGGACCGGAGCTCCGGAGCTCCGGAGCCCCGGAGCCCCGGAGCTTTCCTGGTTCTCAAAAATTTTCTAAGTCCAAAAAATTTTCTAAGTCCAACTTTTGGACTTAGAAAATTTTTTGGACTTAGAAAATTTTTCAACTTTTTCGACAAAAAGCTCCATAACTCGAAAAATATATGGAGCTCGGAGCTGCAATTTTAACCATATTCCAGGGAAGCTCCATAGAACCGGTACATTGAAGGAGAAAAGGATCGAAAGACATGACCCATATAAATCACCCACTCCTGCAATTTCCGGTGGTCTGCAAAAAGCCTTCGGCAAGTATATAGGGAGAGGAAAAATTTGAATGTGAGCTCCAGGCGTCGGGCCGAGCCTGTCCTCTGCCGGTATGGGATCCAAAAGGCTCACATTCGGGCATCCTTCTCACGAAGTGCCCCGGTCCTAGGTGGTTCGGTTGAATTTTAATGAATTTTTCAAAGTGAAAATCTTTGGAAAAAAATGGGCGAAAAAATGGCTATGTCTTTCAGCGGGGGCTGAGAGAAAAAGTGTCCGAAGGAGCGCTGCCTTCGGATACAAACGGGCAAATGTCCCGGTGAAAAGCTCTGGTTCTCAAAAATTTTCTAAGTCCGAAAATTTTTCTAAGTCCAAAAATTTTTCTAAGTCCAACTTTTGGACTTAGAATTTTTTTGGAAGGCCGGAGCTCCAGAGATCCAGTGGGCCGGAGGACCGGAGCTCCGGAGGGCCGGAGGACCGGAGCTCCATAGAACCAGAGATCCAAGAGGACCGGAGCTCCGGAGGGCAATAGCTCCAGAGATCCATGAGGGCCGAAGCTCCGGAGTACCGGAGCTCCAGAGATCCATGAGGGCCGGAGCTCCGGAGTACCGGAGCTCCAGAGATCCAGAGGGCCGGAGCTCCGGAGTACCGGAGCTCCAGAGATCCAGAGGGCCGGAGGACCGGAGCTCCATAGAGCCAGGAGGGCTGGAGCTCCAGAGAACCAGGAAAGCTGGAGCTCCAGAGAACCACGAGGGCCGGAGCTCCAGGGAGCCAGACAATTTCCTGGTTCTCAAAAATTTTCTAAGTCCAAAAAATTTTCTAAGTCCAAAAATCTTGGAAAAAACGACTATGTCTTTCAGCGGGGGCTGAGAGAAAAAGTATCCGAAGGAGCGCTGCCTTCGGATACAAACGGGCAGATGTCCCGGTGAAAAATCCTGGTTCTTCGAAAAATGTCTGAAAAAATGACTATGTCCAACAGCGGTGTGTCAAAGGAAAAGTGTCCGAAGAAGCGAGGTCTTCGGACACAAACGGGCAGATGTCCCGGTGAAAAGCTCTGGTTCTCAAAAATTTTCTAAGTCCGAAAATTTTTCTAAGTCCAAAAAAAATTCTAAGTCCAAAAATCTTGGAAAAAACGACTATGTCTTTCAGCGGGGGCTGAGAGAAAAAGTGTCCGAAGGAGCGCTGCCTTCGGATACAAATGGGACAATGTCCCGGTGAAAATCCTGGTTCTCAAAAATGTCTGAAAAAATGACTATGTCCAACAGCGGTGTGTCAAAGCAAAAGTGTCCGAAGGAGCGCTGCCTTCGGACACAAACGGGCAGATGTCCCGGTGAAAAGCTCTGGTTCTCAAAAATTTTCTAAGTCCAAAAAATTTTCTAAGTCCAAAAAAAATTCTAAGTCCAAAAATCTTGGAAAAAACGACTATGTCTTTCAGCGGGGGCTGAGAGAAAAAGTATCCGAAGGAGCGCTGCCTTCGGATACAAACGGGCAGATGTCCCGGTGAAAATCCTGGTTCTCAAAAATGTCTGAAAAAATGACTATGTCCAACAGCGGTGTGTCAAAGCAAAAGTGTCCGAAGGAGCGCTGCCTTCGGACACAAACGGGCAGATGTCCCGGTGAAAAGCTCTGGTTCTCAAAAATTTTCTAAGTCCAAAAAATTTTCTAAGTCCAAAAAAAATTCTAAGTCCAAAAATCTTGGAAAAAACGACTATGTCTTTCAGCGGGGGCTGAGAGAAAAAGTATCCGAAGGAGCGCTGCCTTCGGATACAAACGGGCAGATGTCCCGGTGAAAATCCTGGTTCTCAAAAATGTCTGAAAAAATGACTATGTCCAACAGCGGTGTGTCAAAGCAAAAGTGTCCGAAGGAGCGCTGCCTTCGGACACAAACGGGCAGATGTCCCGGTGAAAAGCTCTGGTTCTCAAAAATTTTCTAAGTCCAAAAAATTTTCTAAGTCCAAAAAAAATTCTAAGTCCAAAAATCTTGGAAAAAACGACTATGTCTTTCAGCGGGGGCTGAGAGAAAAAGTATCCGAAGGAGCGCTGCCTTCGGATACAAACGGGCAGATGTCCCGGTGAAAATCCTGGTTCTCAAAAATGTCTGAAAAAATGACTATGTCCAACAGCGGTGTGTCAAAGCAAAAGTGTCCGAAGGAGCGCTGCCTTCGGACACAAACGGGCAGATGTCCCGGTGAAAAGCTCTGGTTCTCAAAAATTTTCTAAGTCCAAAAAATTTTCTAAGTCCAAAAAAAATTCTAAGTCCAAAAATCTTGGAAAAAACGACTATGTCTTTCAGCGGGGGCTGAGAGAAAAAGTATCCGAAGGAGCGCTGCCTTCGGATACAAATGGGACAATGTCCCGGTGAAAATCCTGGTTCTCAAAAATGTCTGAAAAAATGACTATGTCCAACAGCGGTGTGTCACAGGAAAAGTGTCCGAAGGAGCGCTGCCTTCGGACACAAACGGGCAGATGTCCCGGTGAAAAGCTCTGGTTCTCAAAAATTTTCTAAGTCCGAAAATTTTTCTAAGTCCAAAAAAAATTCTAAGTCCAAAAATCTTGGAAAAAACGACTATGTCTTTCAGCGGGGGCTGAGAGAAAAAGTATCCGAAGGAGCGCTGCCTTCGGATACAAATGGGACAATGTCCCGGTGAAAATCCTGGTTCTCAAAAATGTCTGAAAAAATGACTATGTCCAACAGCGGTGTGTCACAGGAAAAGTGTCCGAAGGAGCGCTGCCTTCGGATACAAACTGGCAAAAGTCCCGGTGAAAAGCCCTGGTTCTCAAAAATTTTCTAAGTCCAAAAAAAATTCTAAGTCCAAAAAAACGGACTCTGTCATTTTTTTGGAAAAAGTGTGAAAAAATGACTATGTCCGACAGGACTCTGTCATTTTTTTGAGAAAAAGTCCGAAAAAATGACTATGTCCAACGGGACTTAGTCGTTTTTTTGAGCTTCTCAAAAATTTTCTAAGTCCAAAAAATTTTCTAAGTCCGAAAAAGTGTGAAAAAATGACTATGTCCGACAGGACTTAGTCGTTTTTTCAGAAAATTTCTGAAAAAACGACTAAGTCCTGTCGGACATAGTCGTTTTTTCGATTTTTTAGGTCTACCAGGGCTTCTCATTTGGGTCTACCAAGGCATCTGATTTGGGTCTACCAATACCCCTAGGATATGATTTGCCTACTCCCGCAATTTCCGGTGGTCTGCAAAAAGCCTTCGGCAAGATTATAGGGAGAGGAAAATTTTGAATGTGAGCTCCAGGCCTAAGACCGACCCCTCTCTCCCCAGTAGGCCGACGGAAGGAGCTCACATTCGGGCACAGTACTTTTGCAATGCCCCTTGTCCCCCTGGTTCTCCCGAATTGAAGCGAATTTTTTCTAAGTGTGGCTGGACTTAGAAAAATTTTCGGGAGTGAAAAGAACCAGAGAGACCGTCCTGAGGGACTGAAACAGGCCGAAAAAGGTGTCACACTCGGCTTGGCAATATGAAAAAGGCCCTTCCAAAATCCTGGAGGTTTGGGCCTGACCTCCAGAGCTCCAGAGCTCCAGAGCTCCAGAGCTCCAGAGATCCAGAGGGCCGGAGGACCGGAGCTCCATAGATCCAGGAGTGTCCGGGAGCTCCAGAGCTCCAGAGATCCACACACGAACGAGACTCAGGGTGTCCATGACTTATGCCTGGTGGTATGGACATCCAAAAATCTTCCACGGAAGTTGGAAGAACCAGGCGAGGGCAGACCGTCGTGAGTGTTCTTGGCAAAGTCCTGGAGCCAGAACATATAAAACTCTTCTACGGAAGAACCAGGCAAAAGATCCAGAGGGCCGGAGGACCGAAGCTCCAGAGCTCCAGAGATCCACACTAGAGAGAATTCGTGGGTGTCCATGACTTATGCCTGGTGGTATGGACATCCAAAAATCTTCCACGGAAGTTGGAAGAACCAGGCGAGGGCAGACCGTCGTGAGTGTTCTTGGCAAAGACCTGGAGCCAGAACATAGAAAACTCTTCTACGGAAGAACCAGGCAAAAGATCCAGAGGGCCGGAGGACCGCAGCTCCAGAGCTCCAGAGATCCACACATGAACGAGACTCAGGGTGTACATGACTTATGCCTGGTGGTATGGACATCCAAAAATCTTCCACGGAAGTTGGAAGAACCAGGCGAGGGCAGACCGTCGTGAGTGTTCTTGGCAAAGTCCTGGAGCCAGAACATAGAAAACTCTTCTACGGAAGAACCAGGCAAAAGATCCAGAGAGCCGGAGGACCGCAGCTCCAGAGCTCCAGAGATCCACACATGAACGAGACTCAGGGTGTCCATGACTTATGCCTGGTGGTATGGACATCCAAAAATCTTCCACGGAAGTTGGAAGAACCAGGCGAGGGCAGACCGTCGTGAGTGTTCTTGGCAAAGACCTGGAGCCAGAACATAGAAAACTCTTCTACGGAAGAACCAGGCAAAAGATCCAGAGGGCCGGAGGACCGAAGCTCCAGAGCTCCAGAGATCCACACTAGAGAGAATTCGTGGATGTCCATGACATATGCCTGGTGGTATGGACATCCAAAAATCTTCCACAAAAGTTGGAAGAACCGGGCCAGTGGCAAAAAGTCGTGAGTGTACGTGCAAAAGTCCTGGAGCATGTACATATAAAACTCTTCTACGGAAGAACCAGGCGCCGGAGACCGTCGTGAGTGTTCTTGGCAAAGACCTGGAGCCAGAACATAGAAAACTCTTCTACGGAAGAACCAGGCAAAAGATCCAGAGGGCCGGAGGACCGAAGCTCCAGAGCTCCAGAGATCCACACTAGAGAGAATTCGTGGGTGTCCATGACATATGCCTGGTGGTATGGACATCCAAAAATCTTCCACAAAAGTTGGAAGAACCGGGCCAGTGGCAAAAAGTCGTGAGTGTACGTGCAAAAGTCCTGGAGCATGTACATATAAAACTCTTCTACGGAAGAACCAGGCGCCGGAGACCGTCGTGAGTGTTCTTGGCAAAGACCTGGAGCCAGAACATAGAAAACTCTTCTACGGAAGAACCAGGCAAAAGATCCAGAGGGCCGGAGGACCGAAGCTCCAGAGCTCCAGAGATCCACACTAGAGAGAATTCGTGGGTGTCCATGACATATGCCTGGTGGTATGGACATCCAAAAATCTTCCACAAAAGTTGGAAGAACCGGGCCAGTGGCAGAAAGTCGTGAGTGTACGTGCAAAAGTCCTGGAGCATGTACATATAAAACTCTTCTACGGAAGAACCAGGCGCCGGAGACCGTCGTCAGTGTTCTTGGCAAAGACCTGGAGCCAGAACATAGAAAACTCTTCTGCGGAAGAACCAGGCATTTCCATACCAAAGTCCCGGCGGTATGGTCATATCTCTTCCATGCAAGTTGGAAGAACCGGGCAAAGGGGCGGACATGCAACCGAAAAATCATTTTAATCAAGAACCGGTACATGGAAAGAGAAAGAGGACTGAAGACACGAAACCAGGTCTGTGAGCTAGGGGGTCGGCACCAGCCCAAAAATGGTGTCTGCGTCCATGCCAAAGACAGGGCGGTATGGACGTAGAAAAACCATGTACCGGAGATACCTTTATGACAAAGGACGGTGCATGGAAAGAGAAAATGAGGAGCGAAGACACAAACTGTGAGCTAGGGGGTCGGCACCAGCCTAAAAATGGTGTGTACATGCAAAAGTCCTGGAGCATGTACATATAAAACTCTTCTACGGAAGAACCAGGTGCCGGAGACCGTCGTGAGTGTTCTTGGCAAAGACCTGGAGCCAGAACATAGAAAACTCTTCTGCGGAAGAACCAGGCATTTCCATACCAAAGTCCCGGCGGTATGGTCATATCTCTTCCATGCAAGTTGGAAGAACCGGGCAAAGGGGCGGACATGCAACCGAAAAATCATTTTAATCAAGAACCGGTACATGGAAAGATAAAGAGGACTGAAGACACGAACACAGGTCTGTGAGCTAGGGGGTCGGCACCAGCCCAAAAATGGTGTCTGCGTCCATGCCAAAGACAGGGCGGTATGGACGTAGAAAAACCATGTACCGGAGATACCTTTATGACAAAGGACGTTGCATGGAAAGAGAAAATGAGGAGCAAAGACAAAAACTGTGAGCTAGGGGGTTGGCACCAGCCTATAAATGGTGTTTAAGGGTGTTCACCTGCCCGAAACCAAAATGGTGTGCTGACCGATAGGCTCAGGTCGACTCGCCTTCGGAGGGCCGCGCCTCGTGCGTGGGGTCTCTCCGGCTTTGCGGGTTTCATCCAAGGGCCAAAAGACAAAATCTTCTCTAGTGCGTGAACGAGGTATGCTAGCGCTTACAAAACTGAACAACGGTGAGGACTTGGCGCGTGCGACCCTGCGGTGTCCGGAGGCTAAGGTGCTTTTAAGGCCCCTCCCAAGTCACTGAGGACCATCGTCGCCTCTTCTGCATCCGGACGGTGGCGTTTGCGGAGTGCTGACAAGGCCTGAATAACGGTGAGGTTTTGGTGCGTGCGACCCTGCGTTGTCCGGAGGCTAAGGTACTGCGGTGGTAAGTCCCCATCGTCCAAGGCCCCTCCCAAGTCAATGAGGACCATCGTCACCTTCACTGCATCCGGACGGGCGTCGGTGCGAGTGCTTACAAGGCGGCTGAATAATGGTGAGGTTTCTGGTGCGTGCGACCCTCCGTTGCGCGGAGGCTAAGGTACTGCGGTGGTTAGTCCCCATCGTCCAAGGCCCCTCCCTTGTCAACGAGGACCATCGTCACCGTCACTGCATCCAGACGGCCGCGTAGGTGCGCGGCAGTGGCAAGAATCCGGCATGAACGGGCAATGACCGTGATCGAGGGCGACCGGGTACCGAATGCGTGTTCTTAAGTTCACACATGCTCGCCCCGCAACTCAAACTCTTTCTAATCTGCGTCCGGAGCCGGCAATTGTCCTTCCTGCGCGAATGGGT
>NW_027551713.1:0-24047 GCF_051989575.1 Stigmatopora nigra | reverse complement strand
TTGATCATTCCATCACGTATGAGTAAAAACAACATCTGGGACTACAATAACAATCAAAGTATTTTACTAATAACAAAAACAGGGACTAGACCTAACAACATTTAGATTAGAGTAATTATACAACCTCCTTGACCTAAGAATCATATAATATAATCATAATCATATAATCGTTACATACAGAAAAACCCGAAGTGTACGGTTACATAACGATAACAATATTCTTGTTATTGTCCGAATAGCCCTGTCCTCGTCACCAAGGGCCCACCAAATCTCAAGGACCCAGATTGGGTGGATTGTTTGTATAACCATCCTGGAACAGGCTGTCTAGGTTAAAGATGACTTGGTGTGACCTCAACACTTTTGAAAAACAGAAAGAGAATGATTTAACAAAGTAATGAATTAATACAGAGAAAAGAAAGAGAATGATTTAATAAAGAAATGAATTAATATAACTATTATAATAGTAAAACAGAATAAACCCAACATTCCCCCGTTTTTATAATATGTATGTTATTAGTCATTTCTTAGTAATCACTAAATGGTAATGTCGGGTGACTGTGATTTTTCCCGCCTACTCCTTACTCCCATGGCTGGTCTGAAAGAGAAAAAACATAATTATATTCGTCCAATTGGTCCTCGGATTTACCGTACTCCTGGACCTCACTGCTTTCCCCAAACCGTCCCATAAGATACAACTCATGTACTTTAGAATTTGTAGGGGCCATTGCAGTAGTTATAAGTCGGCTTAGCCAGGAGCGCAAACAGGGGATACTACATCACCCACACAATGTTAGGATAGCGGTAATTGTGCCTATAGTCCAAATCTTTAGATTTTCCAAAGGTCTTATCCCACCAATCTGACAATGCGGACGTATCTACTCCAGAGTGCTCTTGCATATTGCGGTTCAGTGTTTGCAGGCCAGTAATGGCCCTGGTGAGAGATCCACTGGGTGACGCGTTGTTCGGTATGAAGGTGCAACATTGTTTTCCAAACATTGCACACACGCCCCCTGTTTCAAGGATCATATCCACCGCTATGCGATTCTGGAACGCCATCAGACTGGTAGCTGCCAGTTGTTCCTTCATGGCCACAAATCCCTGTTCAGTATAATTTCCAAGTTTTGAACATTGTAATGTAAGTAATTTATTCTATCCACATTTTTGTTTGGGGTGATTAGAAGGAAGATAGACTCCCAACCTGCTGCGATCTGATTAGCCAGCTTATACTCATCTGGTACGCCCCGGGGGATGCCAATCGCATCAATGTATGTTGGATCTCCTTCCCTCCATGCCTCTCGACGATGTCGGGAGGGTCGACCCTTCACCTCCGAATTATGAGCCGCCAATTGTATCTCCTCCACTGTGGATGGAAAAACAGACACCGGTAAGAGCAGTGAGACCAAAGTACCTAGTCCTGCCGCGTTTCGGCAGGAGTCGTATAATTTATCTACCACCCCGCCACCATAGGCCAGAACGTGGTATCAGGGGTGTAGTTTGTTTTAGAACGCCGGTACACCACGTCTCATTTATCGCCCCCAGCTTCAGACCATGCCCTGTAAGGTTTAAGCAGGTAAAATGATTAAACAGTGGAAAAATTGACTTCCTATTTACCGCGTAACAGGATAAACACTGCTTCAATATTTTTTCTTGCCAAGTAGGACACGTTTTTTCATTTGTAAAAACACTTTTCCCCAAATGAATGGTGATTGAGGGAGTTGTTAGATCCCATCGTATTTTCCCTTGTCTGGTAGGTTATCCTAATCCTTTGTAAGATGGTTTAGTCTCAATTGAAACCATATGGAGACGTCAAACCCAATATAAAAGAGTTCCCTATAGTTTTATGGTATTGCTTGCTGAGCAATAATCTTTTCAATTAATATTGGTGTTTCCCGTATCTTATTAAGTCAGAAAGTTTATCTTACCCGTCCCCTCAATGTTTCAATTGAGACCACCCTTTTACCAAAGTAGCTCCACATAGTGCTTGCCTTCTTTACACTCCATTAACAGCGCCCAATTATCCCCCGTTTGGGAAATCCCTGTTTCAGAAATAATTTTCACAGGTTAATATGTCAGTCCAAGCTTTCCAATCTTGACCAATTTCTGCAACAAGGCTTTTCCCAATCTTCAATTTTTTTCTGTTAATGTACCACACATATTTCCCACCATAGATTGCCCCTTTGTATGGCAACCGGGACGTTGCCGAGTCCAAATATATATTTTCATTTTGGAAATTTGATTTAGTAGGTAATGTTAATTAAATGTAAATGTGTATGTTTCTCGGTTTACCCTCCCGTAAGAAGGTGTATCCTCAATTGAAACGCCTCCGCCTTTTTCTCCAACTGGAGAAAACAACCCTACTGTGGAAAGGAATAGAATCACAATCATCATTAATCTCATTGCCCCAAAAGCAATAATTGTTTTCAACATGACTTTTTGTCTTTGTTTAGGGAGTTTTCCTCTTGAAACGTTTCAATTTAGACAACCTTCTTACTGTGGGAAAGGTGCATCCGTCCCCTTTCAGTAACAAGGACCCTCCCACTTTGCGTTGCTCCGATGTTTCTTCTTTTATGCTGCGTATCAGCATCCAGTCTTCAAGAATCACCGTCGCTTCGTCCGTTTCCTGTTGAGAAGCAAAATCTCCCTCTGATAGTCTAAATTTGGTGTGTGTGTGTGTTTTTTTTTTTCTGATAGATTTGCCTCATCATCCAATTGTCATTGTGTAGTGAATAATAACAATTTGTAAGGTCTACCAAACAGGACTTCATATAAGGTCCGCCAATTGTGGATGGTAGACAACTATTATATTAACAAAATGGGAGCCATTATCACTATAAATAGTTTCTGGAATTCCATATCGTGGAATGATATCCATATGATCTAATAAAAATAAAATAAAATCTATATGTATTTTTTGAAATGGATATGTGGGTATGCATATAGATTTAAACCCAAAGCCTTGTAGTGCCGTTGTAGCAAGGCCACCTCCCCCTTGTCGAGACATAGGTCTTCCCTTGACTCAAGCCCAAATTATTTTCTTTATTCATCTTTTATTGATAGATTATGTCTCGGTGGTCTGCCAATCAAAAAACACAAAAAGACAAACTATCATTCACGCTCACACTCATAAACAGAAGAATTTAGTGTGTTCAACCAGTCTAGCATCCATAATTTCATTTTGTGGGAGTAAACTGGAGTACCCGGAGAAAATCCACAAATTCTCGAGGACGCCATGAATACCCCACATTCCGGAAGGTCTGGATCCACCCCGCATTCATTAGTAGATCCTTTAATATACACACCCCCACTCTAGCATTTTAACCGTTTGTAAAAAATTACCTTCAAGTTTCACACAAAGTTATATCCTTTTTAATGCTATCAGTTTACCTGTTTGTTCCCCGAATTGAGGTGGGAATAGTTTCACATCTAAAGTTTTTATTTTTTACAGCCGCCATGACCTAATGGCCCCCTATCATGTTTTTGGAAAATCTCAATTCCCTCTAATAGCATGCCAATCACCTTTTAATGCGGCCATCCAATTTTGTTTCTACTTGTTTCAGGTGATAAGATAATCTCCCCCATTTGTAAAACAAATTCATCCACGCCTAATTTATACAACATGACGCCTATGGCCTTTATTACGTCGCCTTGACTCCAAATTCTATGAACCAAGATAACACGCCGAATTTGTAAGCGAATTTCCCCCATCCCATTTTGTTCATAGACAACCCATCTACCTAAATCGTCACTTGTTTCAAAACATGAAAGGCCCCACTAGAATTCGTGCATCCAGCGCCAAATAGAGCCTATTTACACATTTGTCTCAAACTTGTTTTAGATATGGGGTCCCCAATTTCCCAAAATTTCCCAGAATTTATGTACTACCACATCCTGTCAAAAACCCAAAACGACTAACATAACCTGTTTCTAAGCCAGATTCTGGAATTTGGAGAATTTCTCCTTTCCCTCCCTTATCTAAGCTTGTTATTGTCACTCGTTATCACTGTAACATTCAGGCGTATTAACCCCATCGTTGCTAAAGTTCTAACCAATTTGCATGCCCTTAAAGCCGTAAAAGCAACGTTATTTGGTTGTATCAATTGACCAATGCTTATCCAATCCGTAATATCCTTAAAGTCATCAATATGACCTGTGACAAAGCATATTTCCTCCTGCCAGGACAACAGACAATGTTCTTTCAAGTGCACTTTGAAAAACATTCCATGTTACTCCATTCTTAGGGAAAATATGCTCATCCTAAACCAATTATTTTATTTACAATTCACCTAATTATTTGGATGAATGCCATGAATTTTATCATGCCACTATTGCATTGTAAATTTCCCATCTGATGTCGTTAATCAGCCAAATAATTCAATACCTACTATACTTTGTAAATCACCTCATATGATGTTTACTTAAGACACGAGTCATTTCCCATAGCCTGTTACCAAAACAAAAATCTACAACAATTAAGTGAGACAAATCAACCTTTTGTTTGACAATTCCTAATTACAAACTTTAATGTTTTAAAAACCTTATCGTCACCAATATACCATAATATTGTAAATTTTGTCATCCTGGCCTTTTTTTCTTTTAAACAGCCAACCTCCTGGATTAAAGTATTTTGAATAATCAAAAAATTCTGAAATAGTATTAATATTATTTTATCCTCCAAAAGCTAGTTTCCTTTAACTAAGAGCCCTTTGAAATCCACAATTGCTCAAAAATGACTATTTTGGTCTATTTCCCAAATCCAAAGCTTTTTACCAAATCAACCTTTTTCTAAACAGATTTTCTATCCTCTTAATACATTTCATTTTAAAACCCAAAATATCAATGCGAAAGCATTCGCATAACCTTGCATTTCTTGCAGCCCATGTATTGTTCTTATTCTGAAAAGTCCAAACAGAAAACGCAATTAGCCGTTAACTATGACCTCCACTCTTGCTGCGAAAACAGCATTGTTATCTTATGTTTACAAACCAGCTTTTTCCCTGTGCCCAAATACAACGCTTTTTAGAGAAGACAACCATTAAAACGTCAAATTAACCCCTCTTCCGATATTCAACTACATCACAATATTTTTCCAATACCCCATATATCCAGAATATGTATGCTGCAAGCACAACAATATGGCAAAAACCCATTTTCTGCCCTCAAGTTTGCTTCAGCACCCCCAAGGCCAATTATTATTATTATAATGTCTTCACGGAAAGGATCACAAAATTTTAGTCGTTTACACGGTCCGAACGCTCCCGAAAGCCCAACACAGTTAAATCGTCTGCCCCGCGGCCCACATGTTTCACTCCCATCTAATCAGCAGCCGCTGCACCAGAAACGCTTCCCCCGCAGTTCACACATTTTTTGGCAAGTCTAGAGCATAATAAAAACACAGGTGACATTCCCTGCTAAAATTTAAATGATCATTTTGTATATATTCTTTTGTCTTTTTAAACACCATCTTCCCGTTAGCGGACGGGATCAAAAACCAAGCTGCAATAAGCCATCACATTGCTGTAAATTGACAGTACATATAGGTTATATTAACAAAGCACCACCAGCACTTGGAAATAACCATTCTAATTGTTGTTATACAAGCCCAAGCATCACAAAAAAACCCAATTTATTGTAATCACAAAACGTCATACCCGGATTAACCAAATTAAATACCAGTGTCTCCATTAATTTTCTAGCTCAACATTCTCGTATCCAAAATCCACATTCCAAATCATTCTAAGCCGACATTCCTTGTTTTCAGAGACCCTCTAGTCCATTTTTTTTTTTTTTTACAACTTATCTCTGATTTTTGTCGAACTTTACACCATCTCTTCTCCCTCTATTTTTGTTAAACTTCCTCCGCGCCCGTCACCTATCTCGGTAAATATTTTCCCCGTCAGCCGAGGAGGCCCCGCTATTTTTCCTTACCAAACAGTACTTTCCCGCCGCCACGGTCTTAAATATATCCCCGTTATCCGAGGGAGCCCCCACTATTTTCCCAAAATAGTATTTTTTAACTTCTCCCCGGCCTTATTTCGCCATTAGTGTCTGTGGAACAAGCTGTTACACTTTTATCCACTCACATATTATTTATATATGTATATTACCTCCATTAGTGTCTGTGGAACAAGCTGTTACACTTTTATCCACTCACATATTATTTATATATGTATATTACCTCTATGCATTAGTGCATATATTATCCTGCATTTTATGCATTTTAAGCTGGCCAGCAAACCCATATTTATTTATCCATAAATATAGCTGTGTAATATTTTTAAAGCGCTTTGTCTTTCCAATTTTTTCCAATCCTTACAAGTTAGACGTATTTTTTTGGATCGTCATCCAAACCCGCCTTACAACACGTGTTTCCCATATTTTACTTTTATTTTTTGTAGTGAGTTCGTGTGCCTCACACAGTTAACTCTATTATTTATTATTATTATCAATATTATTATTATCTATTCGACTGTATCGACTGTATCTCCTAGGCCTTTCCTAATTTTACTGCAGAAACCACACAAACAACATACAACGTATATTCGTGCCTACCCTTTAGACACAGGACACTCCCCGGCCCCAATATTGTACCTCTAGTACAATATATTCGTGCCTACCCCTGAGACACAGGACACTTTCCAGCAAAATGCCCCACCGTACCTGCCATTGACTAGTATAAACACAGGGTTTTATCGCCGTCACCCAGGACGCGAAACCAGCCCAACAATGGACCTCACATACAATGTCCCTTTAACGCATTTGGAAACACCTTCACAACATGCAGACATTAATGTGGACTTACCCGAGATCCATCAGATGTCTCCCTCCAGCAGGAAAAGTCTTCAACCGCCGAGAATCCAGGCGCCCCCGTCGAAAAACTCCGGCCCACCAAGGGTTTTGAAGACGCCGTGCGCACGGTCACTTACCAGATGTCGAACAGCAGCGCCTGGGTTCTCGCTCCGGTATATTGACCTCCATGGCTCAGAAGGACCAAAATGTCAGGTTCATTAATAATTACCTTCGTCCGTAATTATCAATAACTGCAGGAAGACATCTTATTCAATTATTGACATTTAATTAAATAGAAATGGATACAACAGGTAAAAGCCTCCGGAGGGGAGCATTACAGCAAGTGTCCCTTACAACTTCCGAACGTCTTCCCGAATAGACGTTTTCGTCCCATTCTTATGGTCACAAGTTACAGAGTTGTTGATCATTCCATCACGTATGAGTAAAAACAACATCTGGGACTACAATAACAATCAAAGTATTTTACTAATAACAAAAACAGGGACTAGACCTAACAACATTTAGATTAGAGTAATTATACAACCTCCTTGACCTAAGAATCATATAATATAATCATAATCATATAATCGTTACATACAGAAAAACCCGAAGTGTACGGTTACATAACGATAACAATATTCTTGTTATTGTCCGAATAGCCCTGTCCTCGTCACCAAGGGCCCACCAAATCTCAAGGACCCAGATTGGGTGGATTGTTTGTATAACCATCCTGGAACAGGCTGTCTAGGTTAAAGATGACTTGGTGTGACCTCAACACTTTTGAAAAACAGAAAGAGAATGATTTAACAAAGTAATGAATTAATACAGAGAAAAGAAAGAGAATGATTTAATAAAGAAATGAATTAATATAACTATTATAATAGTAAAACAGAATAAACCCAACATTTTCAGTAACTCCTCTGTCTGGTGGTGATCAGTCAATTCCCTACCATGTTCTCGAGTCAAGATTTGTTCCTCCAAAATGGAGGAGTTTATCAATGGGGCATGTGGGTCAATCTGATAAGAGTCATGCAATTTGGAATAAGTCAGCCCTGGTAGGTCAGTGGACTGCCAGTCAGTGACTTTAAGAAGTTTCTTGACCATGGGACCGAGTTGACGAGCTTCGTGACCATAAGACAGAGCCAAAGAAATGTGGGGGTCGGCTGTATCCGACATTTTGTACCACACTTTTTGCGATTCGTCCAAATCAACATATGAAGCTACGCCTTCTGGACCCACAAATATTTTGGTGGATTTCAATTGCCAGGGTGTTCCAAGAACCTTCTGAAAACGGTCTCGATAGACTAAGTCATCTTCTGTGTCATAAAACAAAGTACAATGAAAGTCATCCTTGGGCGGATGGTAAGGCCGGAGTGAATCAATGAATGATTTCCACTGGTGATAAACAAACAACAGTCCCCCAGTGGCCGGAGTTTCAGGCTCAAGACATGACCAATAGATTGTTGCTACCTCGGTGTCTTGTTGCAAGGGACACATCAACCATTGTCCACATGTTCGTACTGGTTGCGAACACGGAATCTTTGCACCATTTGGTAAAGTCACTGTGAGGCCATCCGGCCCACATAAGATGGTAGCTCCAATAGACATCAACAAGTCTCTTCCCATTAAATTCACAGGTGTTTGGGGTGAATGGACGTAGGAATGAAATAGAGTCTGTTTTAGGTGGGGTATTTCCGTTTGCAGCGGTCTGGTAATAGGCAGAGCTTGAGGAGATCCCGAGAAGCCGACCAAAGTTATGGTTGAAGAGGAGAGACAACCGGCTGTGAGCGGCATGTTCAAAGATGAGTATGTTGCTCCCGTGTCCACCAAAGCTGATGTTTGGACGCCGTTGATTCTCATATGAAGCATTGGGTCTGCCGTTCCCCTGCTTACCGAGCCTCTCGGGCACCCCTATTCGGAGTGTGGAGGATCCCATGGACTGTGAGGATCATCTCCACCCTGGTAATATTGTCCAGTTGACTGAGCTGGCTGCTGTGACCGCCATGGTCTGCCAGTGCCTCTTGCTCCTCCGCGCGTGGGCCGCTGTTGATGTGGTGGCCCCCCCTGTTGTGTTGGGGGTTGCCGCGGGTACTGTCGCTGACTGGGACACTCATGTCTCCAGTGTCCAGGACGGCCACATGTAAAACAGTTGTCTTGTTGGCCCGGTCTCGAGTACCCTTTTCCCCGGCCACCAGAGAAACCACCCCTGCGACCACCGTATCCATCATGGAACTGACCACCATCTCGAGCCCGACCATGGCCCTGGAACATCTGGGCAGATTGGTTTGTCTTTTCCTGTTTAGATTTTTTGGATTCACTATAAAATTTGGAAAGTTGTAATTTTACCAGAGCAGAATTCATATTTAGCGACTCGGCTTTTTCTTTTACCTTCTCGTTATCATACATCTTACAATGGTGAGACAGGTGACGTTTAAACCTTGGTTCATCACCAGTCAACAAGTCAGGGTCCTTTTTCAACTCCTTTTTCACAGGTTCTGGAAGACCCTCGACAACAGCTGTTCGGAATAAGAGGATATTATCTAATCTGCCCGATGGGTGTCGGCCGGTACTATCTATCCAGGCATTAATGCACTTTTCATAGTGTACCGGACCTCCCACTCCATCGATGTATGGAAACACGGTTGGAGCCATGTCATGGGATCTTGGGAAGGTATTTTTAATTGCCGTAAATAAGGCGCCCGATACCTGGGACAATGGGGTTTCGTGTGGGTACCTGATAGTTTCTGCTTCCTCCTCTATCATTTGTAATTGATGATGAGAGCAGGAAGCTGATATGGCCTGTCTCATGTCACCAAGCGCACAATTCTGTCCGCTCATTAGGGCCAAAAACTTCATCAGCCATGTACTTCCTCCATTTGCCATTGGAGGGAGTTGGTCAGCCAATGTAGCCACATCTCTAAGACCAAGAGGTTCAAATATCATTTCTGCTCCCTGAGGGCGGAGGGGATACATACCTCCAGATGTAGCTTGTACCCGCTTTGCGCTGGGCTTTGGTTTTGGCGCGGCAGTCTTGTCTGTTGTCTCTTTTGCCCCATTGTTACGTGGGCGAAGGGCGTAATGAGATCCCAAATCTGGTAGAGCCTGTTTATACATGTCCACACTCTCATTCTCCTGTTCACCTGCAATGTCTGAATCATTATCTGAGTTATAGTCTGATTGTCGATTCGCGTCCTCAAACAGTATAAGATTGTCAGTCAAGTCATCTTTTCCTTTTTTCCTACCTTTCTTTATTTCATTTTTCTGTCGAGTCCCTTTGGTCATTTCTTTTTCATCATTGTCCTCTCGGTCAGTCAAGTCAACTCAGGATCGTTCTGTCCTATCTTTCGCGTGTTCGAGATTACATGCTTTTCCTATGAGGCCTTTTGCCTCGGAGGACATAGCTTCCTCCTCATTCTCAACGTCAAGGATCAATCGTCCACCTAAAGTCACTATTGGTGCTTGTATGGGTATACCGTGAGGTTTTAATGGAGCTTTATTATTCAGTGGAGGCGCTGAAGGTACAAGAGTCAAAGTTGGTTCGATCTAGGTGGGGGCCCTCACCGCAGCCAAAGCTATTGACGCAATTACCAGGTTGTGTATTGCCAATCTATGCTGTTCCAACTCCTCCTCCTTTCTCAGTATCGACCCCCGCCTCCACCTCCACACCTCCTCTTTTCTCCTTCGGAGTTCCACCTCCTTAGCTGTGGCGTCATGCTCTACTTTCCGCAAAGCAATGGACAAGTTATTCATATTCCATTCATGCTTTTGACCTACAAAATGTACATTTTCTTTTAAAGTACTAAATTGTTTCACCAACTCGCGTCTTATTTTTGGTTGTTTTTTTAACTTGAACACCACTCAGAACCTGTGCTTCCACATCTGCATACAAAATTGTCAATTCATTCCATTCTCCACATTCTCCCGCACTCTCACATCCTTCCATTTTCACCAATTCAATCTAGATCAAGTCTCCGGATAAATTTGGAATTTTAGTATGTTCAATTCTAGGAATTATTGTTACTTTTTTTTTTTTTTTTTTTTTTTTTAGAATCAATTCTAGGAATCAAACATCTGTGGACCCAGTCGTTTCCCTGCTGAAGACTTTAAAATAACTCCTGCATACAACTCTTTCCGGAATCTCTTGTTCCTTTGTTTCATACGACCGTTTTCTCTATCTCAAAACGACCGTTCTGGGATCGTCATCAATTCCGACTCTAGGTATATTACAACCTTTTCGGAATCTCCTATTCCCGATATCCCCTTTCTATAGTCACTTCTCCATAATTTAAAAATCCAATAGCAGAATTTTAACGTTTCAGTAATAGGTATTCTGCTTACCTTTCAGTTGATCAGGCGCCTGTCGGAGAAGTCCCAAGAGAAAGGTCTCACGCTCGCCGGCGCTCCCTCACGTTCGCTGACGTGGTTAACTTTTCCTTATTCCCACGTTCGCTGACGTGTTTTAACTTTTCCTTATTCCCACGTTCGCTGACGTGTTTAACTTTTCCTTATTCCCACGTTCGCTGACGTGTTTCGATAACCGCGACTCCACGTTCGCCGACGTGTTTTAGAGTCCGCGGCTGGCCTTAACCCATATGTCTACGCAGTCTCCTCCCTGGTTCACGGACGGAGTTATCGGCCTTAACCCCTATCTGTCTACGCAACCGACTCACGGACTGGGTCACCAAAACTGTTAGACTATAAATATTTTACCTGACTCCAATTCCTTAACTCTGTAGTCTCCAGTCTAACAATGGAGCGTGTTCAGCATCGGAGGAGACAAACCAGGGTTGAGCGAGTTTATCCACAGATGATTTATTCCATTCAAATTGATTCATACAGAGCTCCGGGTCTCCCTCCCATAGAATAAGCCCGCTGAGTGTTTATGTCCCAAAGCGGAGGATGGAAAAGACATTGTCAAAACCCGCGTTTGCCCAGTTATAGTCCAACAAAAATGCATATTCATTCGCTGATTAATAATGAGATGTGGGCTGGTCCAGGGCTGCTGTGAGGGGGGGTTTCTCTGGGCTCCACATCTTCCAGCCTTGAATCCACATCATCCAGACCTCTGTCTCCGCTGGTCCTATAAAGTCCCGACCCTCCGCCCTGCTCTTTGTTCCTCTGCCCTTTGAAGTCCTCCATCTGGTCTCTTATCAGTGTGGATCCCACCTTGAAATAAGAATCTCAGGAAGAGCCTTTTGTTAACATTATAGTTGAGGAGTCTCAGACCCATCCTTCTGTTCATATTGTATTTGAGTTGGAAACCAGTGGCGACTCTAAAACAAGACCGCCACAACAAAAGGAATGAGTAAAATGTGATATCAAAATGAAACAGCTATACTAAAAAGAATGAGTAAAATATGATATCAAAATGAAACAGCTATACTCAAAAGAATGAGTAAAATATGATATCAAAATGAAACAGCTATACTAAAAAGAATGAGTAAAATATGTCATATTCTTCACCACTCAACGAATCCTAATTAACCACGTGTATGCAAATGACCTAATGGACAACCCATTGCCCCCCGGACACATTGCCTATGGGGATGGATCATCATCAAAAACCCTGGATGGAGAAAAACACAACGTATATGCCGTGGTGACTCAAAAAGACAACCTCAAGACAGGACGACTCCCCGGCGACTGGTCTGCACAAGCCGCAGAAATAGTGGCACTGACAGAGGCATGTAGACTATTCCTAGAACAAGACGTGACGGTGGAAAGACACAGCCCAATCCCTGCTGAATTCCTAAGAGAAATGCAAAATCATGCCCCAGAAAAAGAGAAACTGCAATGGGAAACAAAAGGAGCCACTCAACACAAGAACGGACTCTATGCAGTAGAAAACAAGCCATGCGTCCCACGATCATTGTTTGAAGTAATTGCCAAATTGAGCCATGGGAGGAGCCATGTCTCAACAGAAGGGATGATCAGTACAGTACAACAAACAATGCATGTTCCCAGAGGTCTCCAAACTTACTTCAATTTTTTTGCAGAAACTGTCTAAACTGCTGTAGACACAACTCTCAAGGCAATGAACGACCCAAGCATGGAACAAGGCAAACAGGAACATATCCCTTCGAGCTTCTGAACATGGATTTCATCAAACTGAACCAAAGTGCTGGACTCGTCGAACAAACCATTAGAACAGTAAAACTCAGACTCAGAAAAACCATGGAAGATACAGGAAAACGATGGCAAGAATGCCTGAGCCTGGTAGAAACGTACATGAGAATCATTCCAACAGCACAGAGATGCACACCATTTGAGGCAGTGAAAGACAGACCCTTCCACTGAACAATGTGGGAAAAAGATCTGGTGGTAGAAGAGAAAAGAGAAACAGAATCCCTCACTAAGTGGTTATGCAAAATGTTCCAAGAAAGAACTGTGATGAATGCAAAATAATCTGCCGACATCTTCTCTGTCTCCCACAGAGGAGGTCCTGTCCCCAGGAGACCTGGTACTCGTCAAAGTGATAAAAAGAAAGTGCTGGTCTTCTCCACGTTGGGACAGACCTCACCGTGTGATTTTGGCCATCATCATCACCGCTCTGTGTTCAACCACATGGGGGGAACGTACCAGAACCTTGGTACACTCCCACTGGAGGAGAATGCCCCACTAGCTTGTTCAGGAAACGATCAGGGGCCCCCAGATCTGCATCCCATCAACCAAGACACCAATCGTCGTTCAAGTCCCTTTGCTCAGCCTACAGCTTACTCACTTGGGATTACACAGGACTGACTCCAGTTATTTTTATTGGTACCTACAAGCTCCCAGAGTCTGAGTGGTCTGGCCAGACACCTTGGACCAGGTCCTCCTCCATACAGGCTACAAAACCATCACATGGCCCCTTTCCAAAGAAGCTACCACCATGACCGCTAACTTCACCAAGTTAGCCACCACCATCAAAGATGGTAAACATATGCTAGACCTTACGACCAATATCCAACAAAAAGGCTGCATCAACCTATGCCTCTGACCGGACCGACCAGGAAAAGGCCCCCTCTTTACTATCACCATCCGCACTACTAGTCCAGCCATGGTCCCCAAAGTGATTGGTGTGAACCCCTTCGTACAACCATCCGCCACACGCCTACTCAAAATCCGTCCGGCAGGAACACCTAAGCCTGAGTAGATACACCTTATTCTCGCCCATGTCCAAACACAGGAAGAAAACGACTACAACCCGATGATGAGGAACAGTTGGTACAGATACACCGCACTCACAGCCCGCGCCACAACCAATGAGTTGTTATGTCTGTTCCCTCTTGCCTACTGCCGTAGCCCAACCACAGCTATGGTCCAACCGACAGAACGAAGAACTCGCCAACCTCACCTACAACTGTATCCTGGGTAATCTGAGAGAATCCTTCCAGCAAAGCTCGACCGCCTACATACCATGGTCGCAGTACCATTAGCAGCTACAGTCAATACCGCAACGTATGTCCAGTGCAACAACCGAACAGACTGTTATCCATCCTGTTTCAACTTCAGCGGACCGGATCCGAAGACCCCTTTGGACCAAGTTCACGTCACCAGGTGCGCCGAGATCAGACACATTCCTTTCCAATCATGGACAGTACTGGACCAAATATGGTGGCTCTGCGAATGGCAAGTGTATATGATCATCCCCACCAATACAACTGGGCTCTGTGTCCCTACATCTGCATCCGACCACACGTACGTTCTAACAGCAGACTCGATTCCAACTGTCGACGCCAACCCACATCTACCCACCAGGCGTCAACGACGGAGCTTTGATTTCTTCCCCCATGATTCAGTTTGGGGCTCGGATGTCCCCCTCTAATACAAACACTGGTCAGTCTCCTCCAAAATCATGATGGCGGTATTCCCCAGGGTAGGAACAGCGAAGAACACCCTACATCTGGAAACCATTGACTACAGATTCCAGGCCCGACACTAATCAATTACTTGTTGCCCTGCAAATGACTGAAACGTATCTGTCCAAAGTCTTAGGGACAACTGTCAGTTTTGCCTGTATTTAAGACACACTCACTGGTCATTCGACTAGAGTTGCAGTAACATCGCAGTGAACAGGAGCCCACTGTAGGAACTCTCTGTCCACTTTGCAGTCTGGTCATACATATTTTCTATTTAAATTTATCTCACTCTTTCTTAGCCTGCTCCTGAAGTTGTATTTTCAGACCTAACAAACATTTCAGTTTTTTTGCCCTAATGTGCGTTTCATGCGCTGAAAATCATGTTTTGGCCAAGTATCATAGTTTTCACTATAACTTAACCTAACCCTAACCCTAACCCTAACTTTCATCACTTAGAATGATATCAAATGAAAAACCTACTTAATTTGGACGAATATACACTATATACACAGTAACTATGTGTCACTGACAGTTTGTTTCGCAGCGGGGGAACATTTCAGTTTTTATTGCCTTAATGTGCATTTCATGCGCTGAAAATCACGTTTTGGCCAAGTATCATAGTTTTCACTATAACTTAATTTCTAGCACTTAGAATGATGCAAAATGAAAAACTTACTTGAATTGGACAATTATACACTATATACACAGTAACTATGTGCCTCTGAGTGTTTGTTTCGCAGCAGGGGAACATTTCAGTTTTTATTGCCTTAACGTGCGTTTCATGCGCTGAAAATCACGTTTTGGTCAAGTATCATAGTTTTCACTATAACTTAATTTCTATCACTTAGAATGATGCTAAATGCAAAACTTACTTGAATTGGACTATTTCACACTATATACACAGTAACTATGTGCCTCTGACAGTTTGTTTCGCAGCAGGGGAACATTTCAGTTTTTATTGCCTTAACGTGCGTTTCATGCGCTGAAAATCACGTTTTGGCCAAGTATCATAATTTTCACTATAACTTAATTTCTATCACTTAGAATGATGCCAAATGAAAAACTTACTTGAATTGGACAATAATACACTATATACACAGTAACTATGTGTCTCTGACAGTTTGTTTCGCAGCAGGGGAACATTTCAGTTTTTATTGCCTTAACGTGCGTTTCATGCGCTGAAAATCACGTTTTGGCCAAGTATCATAGTTTTCACTATAACTTAATTTCTATCACTTAGAATGATGCTAAATGCAAAACTTACTTGAATTGGACTATTTCACACTATATACACAGTAACTATGTGTCTCTGACAGTTTGTTTCGCAGCAGGGGGACATTTCAGTTTTTATTGCTAACGTGCGTTTCATGCGCTGAAAATCATGTTTTGGCCGAGTATGATAGTTTTCACTATAACTTAATTTCTATCACTTAGAATGATGCTGAATGAAAAACTTACTTGAATTGGACGATAATACACTATATACACAATAACTATATGTCTCTGACAGTTTGTTTCGCAGCAGGGGAATATTTCAGTTTTTATTGCCTTAACGTGCGTTTCATGCGCTGAAAATCACGTTTTGGCCAAGTATCATAATTTTCACTATAACTTAATTTATATCACTTAGAATGATGCCAAATGAAAAACTTACTTGAATTGGACAATTATACACTATATACACAGTAACTATGTGTCTCTGACAGTTTGTTTCGCAGCAGGGGAACATTTCAGTTTTTATTGGCTTAACGTGCGTTTCATGCGCTGAAAATCACGTTTTGGCCAAGTATCATAGTTTTCATTATAACTTAATATCTAGCCATTAGAATGATGCCAAATGAAAAACTTATTAAATTATAAAATTTGATGATATTACACTATGTCATTTGTGTCTCTGACATTTTTACACCGTTTTACAAGTTATGACTCCAGACTCTTAATTTACAATTCTGCCTTTATGGATACATTGCATCACCACCCCTTGAGTGGATCTCTTACCTCTCACTGTCTTTCACTTACCTTCATTCAGCATGTAGGTGTCAGATCACCTTGTACCTAATGTCTATTCATATTACCTCACCCGAAGTTATTACACAGAAGGGATTGTGTTGTGTTACCCCAAGTTTAGAGTCCCAACGGATGTGGGAAACTTACAGCGTCTGTCTGCCAGAGAGCAGCAGCTGGAACCGATTGTGACCAGGGTGGCATGGGTCCCTGATCATGTCCCTGGCTCTGCTGAGGTAACGAGGGCTGGCAATGTCTTCCAGTGAGGGCAGAGTAGCCGACGTTCTTCTGCGTAGTGGTGATACCTTTCTAAATAGCCTTTTTGTCTGCTGCCGTTCTTCCCGCGTACCACCAAATGTGCTTTTTATGTGCTGATAAGCACGTTTTGGTCGAATATGAAAGTTTTCAAGTGTGCACTTGACCCTAGATGACCTGGAGAGTGACAGTTACTCCTGAAGTTGAACCTCTTTTCATCGCACAATGCAAGGAAAAAATTGCAAACCCTGTTAGCCAGCCTTTCTTATATTTCTCGAGGCGAGCAAACAATTGCAAGGCCAACTAGTTAGTCTTTCTTACATTCCACGATCTTTTAATTCAATTGTAAAACCAGTTTGGCTAGTCTACCTTGCATTCTACGATCTTAAAAAACAAAGTTAAACCAGTATGACCACATGGTGCGACAAGAATAAACAATTATTAAGCCAGTTAGCCAGTCCATCCCACAATTCCCTCCTTTTGTGTCTGTGAAAATATTGAAATATTGAAGTGGCTGTTTCCATGAGCCAGAGAAGAACCAGTCAAGCCATCCTCGTTGTGGAACCGGATCTCCGGTCACAGCTCTCTGCATGTTCCTAATAGCCTGCAGGGCATCATGGACCGAGCAGGACATGCCGGCAGGGATGAAGGGGCAGCACGAGTCTCCCACCATGAAACACACACAGCCCCGCTGGGTGGCCACTCCGTCAAGAGCAGGGCAGCCCTGGAAAATCACCTGGGCCATAGCGGCTACCCAGCCTGACTGATGCGCCGACACAGGCCCGGAACCTGCCTTCACTACTATTTTTTATCACAAAATGCATGTTTTGGAGACTATTTATGGTAGTAAATACCCCTAGAAACATCCTGGATCTTTATTTTTAGACAGAATAGTGAAAATACATCCACCTACACAATTAACACTAACTCTGGGTAAAAGCACCAACCAGAACCGACTGGGCTTGGTTCTACTACAACCAACATGCAAAATAAAGTGCCCAAATGGAGGTCATTTATTCGGGCATAGAAGAACTTCTGAACATCCCTAGATGATAATTTTTATACAGAATAGTCAAAAATACAACCCCATTCCTATTGGACACACGTTAAGGGGGTATACACAAACCAGAACCGACTGGGCCTGGTTCTAATACAACCACTATTTTTGTCGCAAAATGCATGTTTTTGACACTATTTCTGGTGGGAAATAGTCTCAGAACATCCCTGGATCTTTATTCTTACAGAGAATAGTGAAAATACATCAAACTCACACAATCGACACTAATTGTGGGTAAAGCACCAACCAGAACCGACTGGGCCTGGTTCTAAACAACCACTTGTAAATAAAGTGCCCAAATTGAGGTCATTGATTAGGGCATAACAGAACTTCTGAACATCCCTAGAATATTATTTTTATAAAGAATAATAAAAAATACATCCCCATAATCATTGGACACAATTTCTGGGTAAAAACACGAACCAGAACCGACTGGGCGTGGTTCTAATACAACCACTACTTTAACCGCAAAATGCCTGTTTTGGACACTGTTTGTGGTGGGAAATAGCTCCAGAATCATCCTGGATCATTATTGTTATACAAAATAGTGAAAATACATCCACTCACACAATAAACATAAATTCTGGGTAAAAGCACCAACCAAAACCGACTGGGCCTGTTTCTAAACCACCACTTGTAAATAAAGTGACCAAATGAAAGTAATTCATTCGGGCATAACAGAACTTCTGAACATCGCTAGATGATTACTTCTATACAGAATAGTCAAGTATACATCCCCATCATAATTGGACACAAGTTTCGTATACAAACACCCACCAGAACCGACTGGACCCTGTTATAATGCAGCCACTATTTTGTATCGCAAAATGCATGTTTTGGACACTATTTATGGAGGGAAATAGCCCCGGAACTGTCCTGGATCTTTATTTTTAGACAGAATAGTGAAAATACATCTACCCACACAATGGATACTATATCTGGGTAAAAGCACCAACCAGAACCGACTGGGCCTGGTTTTTAAAAACCACCACTTGTAAATAAAGTGCCCAAATTGAGGTCATTGATTCGGGCGTAACAAAACATCTGAACATCCCTAGATGATTATTTTTATACAGAATAATCAAAAATACATCCTTATCATCATTGGACACAATTTCAGGGTAAAAACACCAACCAGAATCGCCTGGGCCTGGTTCTAATACAACCACTATTTTAATCGCAAAATGCCTGTTTTGGACACTTTTTATGGTGGGAAATAGCTCCAGAATCACCTAGAATGATGCCAATGAAAGACTTACATGGATAGGACGATTTTACACTATATACACAGGAACTATGTGTCTCTGACAGTTTGTTTGGCAGCAGGGGAACTTTTCAGTTTTTATTGCCTTAATGTACTTTTCATACCCTGAAAATCACGTTTTGGCCAAGTATGATTGTTTTCATTGTAACTTAATTTTTAGCAATGAGAATAATGCCAAATGGATAACTTACTTGAATTGGACGATTTTACACTATATACACAGTAACTATGTGTCTCTGACAGTTTTTTTGGCAGCAGGGGAATATGTAAGATTAGACAAAGTATCTTTGCAAATGCTTGTTCATATTGTATAAGTTTTTGTGAGTATAACAGCATTGTAGTCATCCTTACGGCTGACATAGCAGCATAAACACCCAACTGTCTGACTGAATAAACAATCTTAGTCTTGTGATTGGGGTGACATGTCAGCACAAATATTCAACTGTCTGACACTGATCAATTACTTTTTGCCCTGCAAATGACTGAAATGTATCTGTCCAAAGTCCTAGTGACAACTGTCAGTTTTTCCTGTATTTAAGACACACACACTGGTCATTCGACTAGAGTTTCAGGAACATCGCGTTGAACAGGACCCTACTGTAGGAACTCTCACTGTCCACTTTGCAGTCTGGTAATAAACCAATTGGTCCGGGACCAATGAAAGTAGAACAAGAATTAGCAAAGGCATTATAGTCTTGGTCTGTTAATAGAGTCAGGGACTTAACTAAGACAAAGTCAGGGACTTTTGGTCTTTGTGTGTTCAGAGATATTTTGTTAATCACAAAGTGGAGATCAATTTCGGGTAATTTAGAAAATAATTGTTGTTTAAACTATTAAGTAAGTGATTAATATGGGTCAGAAAGCAACAAAAGGGATGGGTTTATTGTCAGACTGCAAAATGAAAATCGGAGAGTTACCGGGACGAGATATCATGGTCCAGCTTGGGCTAAGCCTAGTGGCCACCCAAAATGGCCTCCGACCCAGGGAATTACAGACCAAAAATATCTTCCACACCACCACATCTAACAGCTTCTACTCTCTCGACATTGTCGGGAATGATTCTGCCAAGGTAGCTGAAAGTCTAAGAGAACAGTCTGAAGATATCTGCCCAGCAGCCCCAGGACAGGAACAACAAACATGGCCATTACATGTCACCCTGAAGTTCATGGGAGACCGGACGACAAGTGGTTAAACCAATTCTCACAGTTGCCCACTCAACGAATCATAATTAACCACGTATATGCAACTGACCTAATGGACAACCCATTGCCCCCCGGACACATTGCCTATGGGGATGGATCATCATCAAAAACCCTGGATGGAGAAAAACACAACGTATATGCCGTGGTGACTCAAAAAGACAACCTCAAGACAGGACGACTCCCCGGCGACTGGTCTGCACAAGCCGCAGAAATAGTGGCACTGACAGAGGCATGTAGACTATTCCTAGAACAAGACGTGACGGTGGAAAGACACAGCCCAATCCCTGCTGAATTCCTAAGAGAAATGCAAAATCATGCCCCAGAAAAAGAGAAACTGCAATGGGAAACAAAAGGAGCCACTCAACACAAGAACGGACTCTATGCAGTAGAAAACAAGCCATGCGTCCCACGATCATTGTTTGAAGTAATTGCCAAATTGAGCCATGGGAGGAGCCATGTCTCAACAGAAGGGATGATCAGTACAGTACAACAAACAATGCATGTTCCCAGAGGTCTCCAAACTTACTTCAATTTTTTTGCAGAAACTGTCTAAACTGCTGTAGACACAACTCTCAAGGCAATGAACGACCCAAGCATGGAACAAGGCAAACAGGAACATATCCCTTCGAGCTTCTGAACATGGATTTCATCAAACTGAACCAAAGTGCTGGACTCGTCGAACAAACCATTAGAACAGTAAAACTCAGACTCAGAAAAACCATGGAAGATACAGGAAAACGATGGCAAGAATGCCTGAGCCTGGTAGAAACGTACATGAGAATCATTCCAACAGCACAGGGATGCACACCATTTGAGGCAGTGAAAGACAGACCCTTCCACTGAACAATGTGGGAAAAAGATCTGGTGGTAGAAGAGAAAAGGGAAACAGAATCCCTCACTAAGTGGTTATGCAAAATGTTCCAAGAAAGAACTGTGATGAATGCAAAATAATCCCAGGAGAATCCCAGGAGACCTGGTACTCGTCAAGGTGATAAAAAGAAAGTGCTGGTCTTCTCCACGTTGGGACGGACCTCACCGTGTGATTTTGGCCATCATCATCACCGCTCTGTGTTCAACCACATGGGGGGAACGTACCAGAACCTTGGTACACTCCCACTGGAGGAGAATGCCCCACTAGCTGGTTCAGGAAACGATCAGGGGCCCCCAGATCTGCATCCCATCAACCAAGACACCAATCGTCGTTCAAGTCCCTTTGCTCAGCCTACAGCTTACTCACTTGGGATTACACAGGACTGACTCCAGTTATTTTTATTGGTACCTACAAGCTCCCAGAGTCTGAGTGGTCTGGCCAGACACCTTGGACCAGGTCCTCCTCCATACAGGCTACAAAACCATCAATTGGCCCCTTTCCAAAGAAGCTACCACCATGACCGCTAACTTCACCAAGTTAGCCACCACCATCAAAGATGGTAAACATATGCTAGACCTTACGACCAATATCCAACAAAAAGGCTGCATCAACCGACCGGACCGACCAGGAAAAGGCCCCCTCTTTACTATCACCATCCGCACTACTAGTCCAGCCATGGTCCCCAAAGTGATTGGTGTGAACTCCTTCGTACAACCATCCGCCACACGCCTACTCAAAATCCGTCCGGCAGGAACACCTAAGCCTGAGTAGATACACCTTATTCTCGCCCATGTCCAAACACAGGAAGAAAACGACTACAACCCGATGATGAGGAACAGTTGGTACAGATACACCGCACTCACAGCCGGCGCCACAACCAATGAGTTGTTATGTCTGTTCCCTCATGCCTACTGCCGTAGCCCAACCACAGCTATGGTCCAACCGACAGAACGAAGAACTCGCCAACCTCACCTACAACTGTATCCTGGGTAATCTGAGAGAATCCTTCCAGCAAAGCTCGACCGCCTACATACCATGGTCGCAGTACCATTAGCAGCTACAGTCAATACCGCAACGTATGTCCAGTGCAACAACCGAACAGACTGTTATCCATCCTGTTTCAACTTCAGCGGACCGGATCCGAAGACCCCTTTGGACCAAGTTCACGTCACCAGGTGCGCCGAGATCAGACACATTCCTTCCCAATCATGGACAGTACTGGACCAAATATGGTGGCTCTGCGAATGGCAAGTGTATATGATCATCCCCACCAATACAACTGGGCTCTGTGTCCCTACATCTGCATCCGACCACACGTACGTTCTAACAGCAGACTCGATTCCAACTGTCGACGCCAACCCACATCTACCCACCAGGCGTCAACGACGGAGCTTTGATTTCTTCCCCCATGATTCAGTTTGGGGCTCGGATGTCCCCCTCTAATACAAACACTGGACAGTCTCCTCCAAAATCATGATGGCGGTATTCCCCAGGGTAGGAACAGCGAAGAACACCCTACGTCTGGAAACCATTGACTACAGATTCCAGGCCCGACACTAATCAATTACTTGTTGCCCTGCAAATGACTGAAACGTATCTGTCCAAAGTCTTAGGGACAACTGTCAGTTTTGCCTGTATTTAAGACACACTCACTGGTCATTCGACTAGAGTTGCAGTAACATCGCAGTGAACAGGAGCCCACTGTAGGAACTCTCTGTCCACTTTGCAGTCTGGTCATACATATTTTCTATTTAAATTTATCTCACTCTTTCTTAGCCTGCTCCTGAAGTTGTATTTTCAGACCTAACAAACATTTCAGTTTTTTTGCCCTAATGTGCGTTTCATGCGCTGAAAATCATGTTTTGACCAAGTATCATAGTTTTCACTATAACTTAACCTAACCCTAACCCCAACCCTAACTTTCATCACTTAGAATGATATCAAATGAAAAACCTACTTAATTTGGATGATTATAAACTATATACACAGTGACTATGTGTCACTGACAGTTTGTTTCGCAGCGGGGAAACATTTCAGTTTTTATTGCCTTAATGTGCATTTCATGCGCTGAAAATCACGTTTTGGCCAAGTATCATAGTTTTCACTATAACTTAATTTCTAGCACTTAGAATGATGCAAAATGAAAAACTTACTTGAATTGGACCATTATACACTATATACACAGTAACTATGTGCCTCTGAGTGTTTGTTTCGCAGCAGGGGAACATTTCAGTTTTTATTGCCTTAACGTGCGTTTCATGCGCTGAAAATCACGTTTTGGCCAAGTATCATAGTTTTCACTATAACTTAATTTCTAGCACTTAGAATGATGCTAAATGCAATACTTACTTGAATTGGATGATTTTACACTATAGACACAGTAACTATGTGCCTCTGACAGTTTGTTTCGCAGCAGGGGAACATTTCAGTTTTTATTGCCTTAACGTGCGTTTCATGCGCTGAAAATCACGTTTTGGCCAAGTATCATAGTTTTCACTATAACTTAATTTCTAGCACATAGAATGATGCTAAATGCAATACTTACTTGAATTGGATGATTTTACACTATAGACACAGTAACTATGTGCCTCTGGCAGTTTGTTTCGCAGCAGGGGAACATTTCAGTTTTTATTGCCTTAACGTGCGTTTCATGCGCTGAAAATCACGTTTTGGCCAAGTATCATAATTTTCACTATAACTTAATTTCTATCACTTAGAATGATGCCAAATGAAAAACTTACTTGAATTGGATAATAATACACTATAT
>NW_027551712.1:0-24255 GCF_051989575.1 Stigmatopora nigra | reverse complement strand
ACTGTCCGACACTGATCAATTACTTTTTGCCCTGCAAATGACTGAAATGTATCTGTCCAAAGTCCTAGCGACAACTGTCAGTTTTTCCTGTATTTGAGACACACACACTGGTCATTCGACTAGAGTTGCAGGAACATCGCGTTGAACAGGACCCTACTGTAGGAACTCTCACTGTCCACTATGCAGTCTGGTAATAAACCAATTGGTCCGGGACCAATGAAAGTAGAACAATAATTAGCAAGGGCTTTATAGTCTTGGTCTGTTAATAGAGTCAGGGACTTAACTAAGACAAAGTCAGGGACTTTTGGTCTTTGTGTGTTCAGAGATATTGGGTTAATCACAAGGTAGAAATCACTTTCGGGTAATTTAGAAAATAATTGTTGTTTAAACTATTAAGTAGGTGATTAATAAGGGTCAGAAAGCAACAAAAGGAATGGGATTATTGTCAGAATGCAAAATGAAAATCGGAGAGTTACCGGGACGAGATATCATGGTCCAGCTTGGGCTAAGCCTAGTGGCCACCCAAAATGGCCTCCGACCCAGCGAATTACAGACCAAAAATATCTTCCACACCACCACATCTAACAGCTTCTACTCTCTCGACATTGTCGGTAATGATTCTGCCAAGGTAGCTGAAAGTCTAAGAGAACAGTCTGAAGATATCTGCCCAGCAGCACCAGGACAGGAACAACAAACATGGCCATTACATGTCACCCTGAAGTTCATGGGAGACCGGACGACAAGTAGTTAAACCAATTCTCACAGTTGCCCAATGTTAGACTATAAATATTTTACCTGACTCCAATTCCTTAACTCTGTAGTCTCCAGTCTAACAATGGAGCGTGTTCAGCATCGGAGGAGACAAACCAGGGTTGAGCGAGTTTATCCACAGATGATTTATTCCATTCAAATTGATTCATACAGAGCTCCGGGTCTCCCTCCCATAGAATAAGCCCGCTGAGTGTTTATGTCCCAAAGCGGAGGATGGAAAAGACATTGTCAAAACCCGCGTTTGCCCAGTTATAGTCCAACAAAAATGCATATTCATTCGCTGATTAATAATGAGATGTGGGCTGGTCCAGGGCTGCTGTGAGGGGGGGTTTCTCTGGGCTCCACATCTTCCAGCCTTGAATCCACATCATCCAGACCTCTGTCTCCGCTGGTCCTATAAAGTCCCGACCCTCCGCCCTGCTCTTTGTTCCTCTGCCCTTTGAAGTCCTCCATCTGGTCTCTTATCAGTGTGGATCCCACCTTGAAATAAGAATCTCAGGAAGAGCCTTTTGTTAACATTATAGTTGAGGAGTCTCAGACCCATCCTTCTGTTCATATTGTATTTGAGTTGGGAACCAGTGGCGACTCTAAAACAAGACCGCCACAACAAAAGGAATGAGTAAAATGTGATATCAAAATGAAACAGCTATACTAAAAAGAATGAGTAAAATATGATATCAAAATGAAACAGCTATACTCAAAAGAATGAGTAAAATATGATATCAAAATGAAACAGCTATACTAAAAAGAATGAGTAAAATATGTCATATTCTTCACCACTCAACGAATCATAATTAACCACGTATATGCAAATGACCTAATGGACAACCCATTGCCCCCGGACACATTGCCTATGGGGATGGATCATCATCAAAAATCCTGGATGGAGAAAAACACAACGTATATGCCGTGGTGACTCAAAAAGACAACCTCAAGACAGGACGACTCCCCGGCGACTGGTCTGCACAAGCCGCAGAAATAGTGGCACTGACAGAGGCATGTAGACTATTCCTAGAACAAGACGTGACGGTGGAAAGACACAGCCCAATCCCTGCTGAATTCCTAAGAGAAATGCAAAATCATTCCCCAGAAAAAGAGAAACTGCAATGGGAAACAGAAGGAGCCACTCAACACAAGAACGGACTCTATGCAGTAGAAAACAAGCCATGCGTGACACGATCATTGTTTGAAGTAATTGCCAAATTGAGCCATGGGAGGAGCCATGTCTCAACAGGAGGGATGATCAGTACAGTACAACAAACAATGCATGTTCCCAGAGGTCTCCAAACTTCAATTTTTTTGGCAGAAACTGTCTGAACTGCTGTAGACACAACTCTCAAGGCAATGAACGACCCAAGCATGGAACAAGGCAAACAGGAACATATCCCTTCGAGCTTCTGAACATGGATTTCACCAAACTGAACCAAAGTGCTGGACTCGTCGAACAAACCATTAGAACAGTAAAACTCAGACTCAGAAAAACCATGGAAGATACAGGAAAACGATGGCAAGAATGCCTGAGCCTGGTAGAAACGTACATGAGAATCATTCCAACAGCACAGGGATGCACACCATTTGAGGCAGTGAAAGACAGACCCTTCCACTGAACAATGTGGGAAAAAGATCTGGTGGTAGAAGAGAAAAGGGAAACAGAATCCCTCACTAAGTGGTTATGCAAAATGTTCCAAGAAAGAACTGTGATGAATGCAAAATAATCTGCCGACATCTTCTCTGTCTCCCACAGAGGAGGTCCTGTCCCCAGGAGACCTGGTACTCGTCAAGGTGATAAAAAGAAAGTGCTGGTCTTCTCCACGTTGGGACGGACCTCACCGTGTGATTTTGGCCATCATCATCACCGCTCTGTGTTCAACCACATGGGGGGAACGTACCAGAACCTTGGTACACTCCCACTGGAGGAGAATGCCCCACTAGCTGGTTCAGGAAACGATCAGGGGCCCCCAGATCTGCATCCCATCAACCAAGACACCAATCGTCGTTCAAGTCCCTTTGCTCAGCCTACAGCTTACTCACTTGGGATTACACAGGACTGACTCGTTATTTTTATTGGTACCTACAAGCTCCCAGAGTCTGAGTGGTCTGGCCAGACACCTTGGACCAGGTCCTCCTCCATACAGGCTACAAAACCATCAATTGGCCCCTTTCCAAAGAAGCTACCACCATGACCGCTAACTTCACCAAGTTAGCCACCACCATCAAAGATGGTAAACATATGCTAGACCTTACGACCAATATCCAACAAAAAGGCTGCATCAACCTATGCCTCCGACCGGACCGACCAGGAAAAGGCCCCCTCTTTACTATCACCATCCGCACTACTAGTCCAGCCATGGTCCCCAAAGTGATTGGTGTGAACCCCTTCGTACAACCATCCGCCACACGCCTACTCAAAATCCGTCCGGCAGGAACACCTAAGCCTGAGTAGATACACCTTATTCTCGCCCATGTCCAAACACAGGAAGAAAACGACTACAACCCGATGATGAGGAACAGTTGGTACAGATACACCGCACTCACAGCCGGCGCCACAACCAATGAGTTGTTATGTCTGTTCCCTCATGCCTACTGCCGTAGCCCAACCACAGCTATGGTCCAACCGACAGAACGAAGAACTCGCCAACCTCACCTACAACTGTATCCTGGGTAATCTGAGAGAATCCTTCCAGCAAAGCTCGACCGCCTACATACCATGGTCGCAGTACCACTAGCAGCTACAGTCAATACCGCAACGTATGTCCAGTGCAACAACCGAACAGACTGTTATCCATCCTGTTTCAACTTCAGCGGACCGGATCCGAAGACCCCTTTGGACCAAGTTCACGTCACCAGGTGCGCCGAGATCAGACACATTCCTTCCCAATCATGGACAGTACTGGACCAAATATGGTGGCTCTGCGAATGGCAAGTGTATATGATCATCCCCACCAATACAACTGGGCTCTGTGTCCCTACATCTGCATCCGACCACACGTACGTTCTAACAGCAGACTCGATTCCAACTGTCGACGCCAACCCACATCTACCCACCAGGCGTCAACGACGGAGCTTTGATTTCTTCCCCCATGATTCAGTTTGGGGCTCGGATGTCCCCCTCTATTACAAACACTGGTCAGTCTCCTCCAAAATCATGATGGCGGTATTCCCCAGGGTAGGAACAGCGAAGAACACCCTACGTCTGGAAACCATTGACTACAGATTCCAGGCCCGACACTAATCAATTACTTGTTGCCCTGCAAATGACTGAAACGTATCTGTCCAAAGTCTTAGGGACAACTGTCAGTTTTGCCTGTATTTAAGACACACTCACTGGTCATTCGACTAGAGTTGCAGTAACATCGCAGTGAACAGGAGCCCACTGTAGGAACTCTCTGTCCACTTTGCAGTCTGGTCATACATATTTTCTATTTAAATTTATCTCACTCTTTCTTAGCCTGCTCCTGAAGTTGTATTTTCAGACCTAACAAACATTTCAGTTTTTTTGCCCTAATGTGCGTTTCATGCGCTGAAAATCATGTTTTGGCCAAGTATCATAGTTTTCACTATAACTTAACCTAACCCTAACCCTAACCCTAACTTTCATCACTTAGAATGATATCAAATGAAAAACCTACTTAATTTGGACGATTATACACTATATACACAGTAACTATGTGTCACTGACAGTTTGTTTCGCAGCGGGGGAACATTTCAGTTTTTATTGCCTTAATGTGCATTTCATGCGCTGAAAATCACGTTTTGGCCAAGTATCATAGTTTTCACTATAACTTAATTTCTAGCAATTAGAATGATGCAAAATGAAAAACTTACTTGAATTGGACAATTATACACTATATACACAGTAACTATGTGCCTCTGAGTGTTTGTTTCGCAGCAGGGGAACATTTCAGTTTTTATTGCCTTAACGTGCGTTTCATGCGCTGAAAATCACGTTTTGGCCAAGTATCATAGTTTTGACTATAACTTAATTTCTAGCACTTAGAATGATGCTAAATGCAATACTTACTTGAACTGGATGATTTTACACTATAGACACAGTAACTATGTGCCTCTGACAGTTTGTTTCGCAGCAGGGGAACATTTCAGTTTTTATTGCCTTAACGTGCGTTTCATGCGCTGAAAATCACGTTTTGGCCAAGTATCATAGTTTTCACTATAACTTAATTTCTAGCACTTAGAAAGATGCTAAATGCAATACTTACTTGAATTGGATGATTTTACACTATAGACACAGTAACTATGTGCCTCTGACAGTTTGTTTCGCAGCAGGGGAACATTTCAGTTTTTATTGCCTTAACGTGCGTTTCATGCGCTGAAAATCACGTTTTGGCCAAGTATCATAATTTTCACTATAACTTAATTTCTATCACTTAGAATGATGCCAAATGAAAAACTTACTTGAATTGGACAATAATACACTATATACACAGTAACTATGTGTCTCTGACAGTTTGTTTCGCAGCAGGGGAACATTTCAGTTTTTATTGCCTTAACGTGCGTTTCATGCGCTGAAAATCACGTTTTGGCCAAGTATCATAGTTTTCACTATAACTTAATTTCTATCACTTAGAATGATGCTAAATGCAAAACTTACTTGAATTGGACTATTTTACACTATATACACAGTAACTATGTGTCTCTGACAGTTTGTTTCGCAGCAGGGGGACATTTCAGTTTTTATTGCTAACGTGCGTTTCATGCGCTGAAAATCATGTTTTGGCCGAGTATGATAGTTTTCACTATAACTTAATTTCTATCACTTAGAATGATGCTAAATGAAAAACTTACTTGAATTGGACGATAATACACTATATACACAGTAACTATATGTCTCTGACAGTTTGTTTCGCAGCAGGGGAATATTTCAGTTTTTATTGCCTTAACGTGCGTTTCATGCGCTGAAAATCACGTTTTGGCCAAGTATCATAATTTTCACTATAACTTAATTTATATCACTTAGAATGATGCCAAATGAAAAACTTACTTGAATTGGACAATTATACACTATATACACAGTAACTATGTGTCTCTGACAGTTTGTTTCGCAGCAGGGGAACATTTCAGTTTTTATTGGCTTAACGTGCGTTTCATACGCTGAAAATTACGTTTTGGCCAAGTATCATAGTTTTCATTATAACTTAATATCTAGCCATTAGAATGATGCCAAATGAAAAACTTATTAAATTATAAAATTTGATGATATTACACTATGTCATTTGTGTCTCTGACATTTTTACACCGTTTTACAAGTTATGACTCCAGACTCTTAATTTACAATTCTGCCTTTATGGATACATTGCATCACCACCCTTTGAGTGGATCTCTTACCTCTCACTGTCTTTCACTTACCTTCATTCAGCATGTAGGTGTCAGATCACCTTGTACCTAATGTCTATTCATATTACCTCACCCGAAGTTATTACACAGAAGGGATTGTGTTGTGTTACCCCAAGTTTAGAGTCCCAACGGATGTGGGAAACTTACAGCGTCTGTCTGCCAGAGAGCAGCAGCTGGAACCGATTGTGACCAGGGTGGCATGGGTCCCTGATCATGTCCCTGGCTCTGCTGAGGTAACGAGGGCTGGCAATGTCTTCCAGTGAGGGCAGAGTAGCCGACGTTCTTCTGCGTAGTGGTGATACCTTTCTAAATAGCCTTTTTGTCTGCTGCCGTTCTTCCCGCGTACCACCAAATGTGCTTTTTATGTGCTGATAAGCACGTTTTGGTCGAATATGAAAGTTTTCAAGTGTGCACTTGACCCTAGATGACCTGGAGAGTGACAGTTACTCCTGAAGTTGAACCTCTTTTCATCGCACAATACAAGGAAAAAATTGCAAACCCTGTTAGCCAGCCTTTCTTATATTTCTCGAGGCGAACAAACAATTGCAAGGCCAACTAGTTAGTCTTTCTTACATTCCACGATCTTTTAATTCAATTGTAAAACCAGTTTGGCTAGTCTACCTTGCATTCTACGATCTTAAAAAACAAAGTTAAACCAGTATGACCACATGGTGCGACAAGAATAAACAATTATTAAGCCAGTTAGCCAGTCCATCCCACAATTCCCTCCTTTTGTGTCTGTGAAAATATTGAAATATTGAAGTGGCTGTTTCCATGAGCCAGAGAAGAACCAGTCAAGCCATCCTCGTTGTGGAACCGGATCTCCGGTCACAGCTCTCTGCATGTTCCTAATAGCCTGCAGGGCATCATGGACCGAGCAGGACATGCCGGCAGGGATGAAGGGGCAGCACGAGTCTCCCACCATGAAACACACACAGCCCCGCTGGGTGGCCACTCCGTCAAGAGCAGGGCAGCCCTGGAAAATCACCTGGGCCATAGCGGCTACCCAGCCTGACTGATGCGCCGACACAGGCCCGGAACCTGCCTTCACTACTATTTTTTATCACAAAATGCATGTTTTGGAGACTATTTATGGTAGTAAATACCCCTAGAAACGTCCTGGATCTTTATTTTTAGAGAGAATAGTGAAAATACATCCACCTACACAATCAACACTAACTCTGGGTAAAAGCACCAACCAGAACCGACTGGGCTTGGTTCTACTACAACCAACATGCAAAATAAAGTGCCCAAATGGAGGTCATTTATTCGGGCATAGAAGAACTTCTGAACATCCCTAGATGATAATTTTTATACAGAATAGTCAAAAATACAACCCCATTCCTATTGGACACACGTTAAGGGGGTATACACAAACCAGAACCGACTGGGCCTGGTTCTAATACAACCACTATTTTTGTCGCAAAATGCATGTTTTTGACACTATTTCTGGTGGGAAATAGTCTCAGAACATCCCTGGATCTTTATTCTTACAGAGAATAGTGAAAATACATCAAACCCACACAATCGACACTAATTGTGGGTAAAGCACCAACCAGAACCGACTGGGCCTGGTTCTAAACAACCACTTGTAAATAAAGTGCCCAAATTGAGGTCATTGATTAGGGCATAACAGAACTTCTGAACATCCCTAGAATATTATTTTTATAAAGAATAATAAAAAATACATCCCCATAATCATTGGACACAATTTCTGGGTAAAAACACGAACCAGAACCGACTGGGCGTGGTTCTAATACAACCACTACTTTAACCGCAAAATGCCTGTTTTGGACACTGTTTGTGGTGGGAAATAGCTCCAGAATCATCCTGGATCATTATTGTTATACAAAATAGTGAAAATACATCCACTCACACAATAAACACAAATTCTGGGTAAAAGCACCAACCAAAACCGACTGGGCCTGTTTCTAAACCACCACTTGTAAATAAAGTGACCAAATGAAAGTAATTCATTCGGGCATAACAGAACTTCTGAACATCGCTAGATGATTACTTCTATACAGAATAGTCAAGTATACATCCCCATCATAATTGGACACAAGTTTCGTATACAAACACCCACCAGAACCGACTGGACCCTGTTATAATGCAGCCACTATTTTGTATCGCAAAATGCATGTTTTGGACACTATTTATGGAGGGAAATAGCCCCGGAACTGTCCTGGATCTTTATTTTTAGACAGAATAGTGAAAATACATCTACCCACACAATGGATACTATATCTGGGTAAAAGCACCAACCAGAACCGACTGGGCCTGGTTCTTAAAAACCACCACTTGTAAATAAAGTGCCCAAATTGAGGTCATTGATTCGGGCGTAACAAAACATCTGAACATCCCTAGATGATTATTTTTATACAGAATAATCAAAAATACATCCTTATCATCATTGGACACAATTTCAGGGTAAAAACACCAACCAGAATCGCCTGGGCCTGGTTCTAATACAACCACTATTTTAATCGCAAAATGCCTGTTTTGGACACTTTTTATGGTGGGAAATAGCTCCAGAATCACCTAGAATGATGCCAATGAAAGACTTACATGGATAGGACGATTTTACACTATATACACAGGAACTATGTGTCTCTGGCAGTTTGTTTGGCAGCAGGGGAACTTTTCAGTTTTTATTGCCTTAATGTACTTTTCATACCCTGAAAATCACGTTTTGGCCAAGTATGATTGTTTTCATTGTAACTTAATTTTTAGCAATGAGAATAATGCCAAATGGATAACTTACTTGAATTGGACGATTTTACACTATATACACAGTAACTATGTGTCTCTGACAGTTTTTTTGGCAGCAGGGGAATATGTAAGATTAGACAAAGTATCTTTGCAAATGCTTGTTCATATTGTATAAGTTTTTGTGAGTATAACAGCATTGTAGTCATCCTTACGGCTGACATAGCAGCATAAACACCCAACTGTCTGACTGAATAAACAATCTTAGTCTTGTGATTGGGGTGACATGTCAGCACAAATATTCAACTGTCTGACACTGATCAATTACTTTTTGCCCTGCAAATGACTGAAATGTATCTGTCCAAAGTCCTAGTGACAACTGTCAGTTTTTCCTGTATTCAAGACACACACACTGGTCATTCGACTAGAGTTTCAGGAACATCGCGTTGAACAGGACCCTACTGTAGGAACTCTCACTGTCCACTTTGCAGTCTGGTAATAAACCAATTGGTCCGGGACCAATGAAAGTAGAACAAGAATTAGCAAAGGCATTATAGTCTTGGTCTGTTAATAGAGTCAGGGACTTAACTAAGACAAAGTCAGGGACTTTTGGTCTTTGTGTGTTCAGAGATATTGGGTTAATCACAAAGTGGAGATCA
The DNA here is from genome assembly GCF_051989575.1 of Stigmatopora nigra. NCBI lineage: Eukaryota > Metazoa > Chordata > Actinopteri > Syngnathiformes > Syngnathidae > Stigmatopora > Stigmatopora nigra. The sequence continues at coordinate 14,764 of NW_027551712.1, read as the reverse complement.
ATTTCGGGTAATTTAGAAAATAATTGTTGTTTAAACTATTAAGTAAGTGATTAATATGGGTCAGAAAGCAACAAAAGGGATGGGTTTATTGTCAGACTGCAAAATGAAAATCGGAGAGTTACCGGGACGAGATATCATGGTCCAGCTTGGGCTAAGCCTAGTGGCCACCCAAAATGGCCTCCGACCCAGGGAATTACAGACCAAAAATATCTTCCACACCACCACATCTAACAGCTTCTACTCTCTCGACATTGTCGGGAATGTTTCTGCCAAGGTAGCTGAAAGTCTAAGAGAACAGTCTGAAGATATCTGCCCAGCAGCCCCAGGACAGGAACAACAAACATGGCCATTACGTGTCACCCTGAAGTTCATGGGAGACCGGACGACAAGTGGTTAAACCAATTCTCACAGTTGCCCACTCAACGAATCATAATTAACCACGTATATGCAACTGACCTAATGGACAACCCATTGCCCCCCGGACACATTGCCTATGGGGATGGATCATCATCAAAAACCCTGGATGGAGAAAAACACAACGTATATGCCGTGGTGACTCAAAAAGACAACCTCAAGACAGGACGACTCCCCGGCGACTGGTCTGCACAAGCCGCAGAAATAGTGGCACTGACAGAGGCATGTAGACTATTCCTAGAACAAGACGTGACGGTGGAAAGACACAGCCCAATCCCTGCTGAATTCCTAAGAGAAATGCAAAATCATTCCCCAGAAAAAGAGAAACTGCAATGGGAAACAGAAGGAGCCACTCAACACAAGAATGGACTCTATGCAGTAGAAAACAAGCCATGCGTGACACGATCATTGTTTGAAGTAATTGCCAAATTGAGCCATGGGAGGAGCCATGTCTCAACAGGAGGGATGATCAGTACAGTACAACAAACAATGCATGTTCCCAGAGGTCTCCAAACTTACCTCAATTATTTTGCAGAAACTGTCTAAACTGCTGTAGACACAACTCTCAAGGCAATGAACAACCCAAGCATGGAACAAGGCAAACAGGAACATATCCCTTCGAGCTTCTGAACATGGATTTCATCAAACTGAACCAAAGTGCTGGACTCGTCGAACAAACCATTAGAACAGTAAAACTCAGACTCAGAAAAACCATGGAAGATACAGGAAAACCATGGCAAGAATGCCTGAGCCTGGTAGAAACGTACATGAGAATCATTCCAACAGCACAGGGATGCACACCATTTGAGGCAGTGAAAGACAGAATCTTCCACTAACAATGTGGGAAAAAGATCTGGTGGTAAAAGAGAAAGGAGAAACAGAATCCCTCAATAAGTGGTTATGCAAAATGTTCCAAGAAAGAACTGTGATGAATGCAAAATAATCTGCCGACATCTTCTCTGTCTCCCACAGAGGAGGTCCTGTCCCCAGGAGACCTGGTACTCGTCAAGGTGATAAAAAGAAAGTGCTGGTCTTCTCCACGTTGGGACGGACCTCACCGTGTGATTTTGGCCATCATCATCACCGCTCTGTGTTCAACCACATGGGGGGAACGTACCAGAACCTTGGTACACTCCCACTGGAGGAGAATGCCCCACTAGCTGGTTCAGGAAACGATCAGGGGCCCCCAGATCTGCATCCCATTAACCAAGACACCAATCGTTGTTCAAGTACCTTTGCTCAGCCTACAGCTTACTCACTTGGGATTACACAGGACTGACTCCAGTTATTTTTATTGGTACCTACAAGCTCCCAGAGTCTGAATGGTCTGGCCAGACACCTTGGACCAGGTCCTCCTCCATACAGGCTACAAAACCATCACATGGCCCCTTTCCAAAGAAGCTACCACCATGACCGCTAACTTCACCAAGTTAGCCACCACCATCAAAGATGGTAAACATATGCTAGACCTTACGACCAATATCCAACAAAAAGGCTGCATCAACCTATGCCTCTGACCGGACCGACCAGGAAAAGGCCCCCTCTTTACGATCACCATCCGCACTACTAGTCCAGCCATGGTCCCCAAAGTGATTGGTGTGAACCCCTTCGTACAACCATCCGCCACGCGCCTACTCAAAATCCGTCCGGCAGGAACACCTAAGCCTGAGTAGATACACCTTATTCTCGCCCATGTCCAAACACAGGAAGAAAACGACTACAACCCGATGATGAGGAACAGTTGGTACAGATACACCGCACTCACAGCCCGCGCCACAACCAATGAGTTGTTATGTCTGTTCCCTTTTGCCTACTGCCGTAGCCCAACCACAGCTATGGTCCAACCGACAGAACGAAGAACTCGCCAACCTCACCTACAACTGTATCCTGGGTAATCTGAGAGAATCCTTCCAGCAAAGCTCGACCGCCTACATACCATGGTCGCAGTACCACTAGCAGCTACAGTCAATACCGCAACGTATGTCCAGTGCAACAACCGAACAGACTGTTATCCATCCTGTTTCAACTTCAGCGGACCGGATCCGAAGACCCCTTTGGACCAAGTTCACGTCACCAGGTGCGCCGGGATCAGACACATTCCTTCCCAATCATGGACAGTACTGGACCAAATATGGTGGCTCTGCGAATGGCAAGTGTATATGATCATCCCCACCAATACAACTGGGCTCTGTGTCCCTACATCTGCATCCGACCACACGTACGTTCTAACAGCAGACTCGATTCCAACTGTCGACGCCAACCCACATCTACCCACCAGGCGTCAACGACGGAGCTTTGATTTCTTCCCCCATGATTCAGTTTGGGGCTCGGATGTCCCCCTCTAATACAAACACTGGTCAGTCTCCTCCAAAATCATGATGGCGGTATTCCCCAGGGTAGGAACAGCGAAGAACACCCTACATCTGGAAACCATTGACTACAGATTCCAGGCCCGACACTAATCAATTACTTGTTGCCCTGCAAATGACTGAAACGTATCTGTCCAAAGTCTTAGGGACAACTGTCAGTTTTGCCTGTATTTAAGACACACTCACTGGTCATTCGACTAGAGTTGCAGTAACATCGCAGTGAACAGGAGCCCACTGTAGGAACTCTCTGTCCACTTTGCAGTCTGGTCATACATATTTTCTATTTAAATTTATCTCACTCTTTCTTAGCCTGCTCCTGAAGTTGTATTTTCAGACCTAACAAACATTTCAGTTTTTTTGCCCTAATGTGCGTTTCATGCGCTGAAAATCATGTTTTGGCCAAGTATCATAGTTTTCACTATAACTTAACCTAACCCTAACCCTAACAATAACTTTCATCACTTAGAATGATATCAAATGAAAAACCTACTTAATTTGGACGATTATACACTATATACACAGTAACTATGTGTCACTGACAGTTTGTTTCGCAGCGGGGGAACATTTCAGTTTTTATTGCCTTAATGTGCATTTCATGCGCTGAAAATCACGTTTTGGCCAAGTATCATAGTTTTCACTATAACTTAATTTCTAGCACTTAGAATGATGCAAAATGAAAAACTTACTTGAATTGGACAATTATACACTATATACACAGTAACTATGTGCCTCTGAGTGTTTGTTTCGCAGCAGGGGAACATTTCAGTTTTTATTGCCTTAACGTGCGTTTCATGCGCTGAAAATCACGTTTTGGCCAAGTATCATAGTTTTCACTATAACTTAATTTCTAGCACTTAGAATGATGCTAAATGCAATACTTACTTGAACTGGATGATTTTACACTATAGACACAGTAACTATGTGCCTCTGACAGTTTGTTTCGCAGCAGGGGAACATTTCAGTTTTTATTGCCTTAACGTGCGTTTCATGCGCTGAAAATCACGTTTTGGCCAAGTATCATAATTTTCACTATAACTTAATTTCTATCACTTAGAATGATGCCAAATGAAAAACTTACTTGAATTGGACAATAATACACTATATACACAGTAACTATGTGTCTCTGACAGTTTGTTTCGCAGCAGGGGAACATTTCAGTTTTTATTGCCTTAACGTGCGTTTCATGCGCTGAAAATCACGTTTTGGCCAAGTATCATAGTTTTCACTATAACTTAATTTCTATCACTTAGAATGATGCTAAATGCAAAACTTACTTGAATTGGACTATTTTACACTATATACACAGTAACTATGTGTCTCTGACAGTTTGTTTCGCAGCAGGGGGACATTTCAGTTTTTATTGCTAACGTGCGTTTCATGCGCTGAAAATCATGTTTTGGCCGAGTATGATAGTTTTCACTATAACTTAATTTCTATCACTTAGAATGATGCTAAATGAAAAACTTACTTGAATTGGACGATAATACACTATATACACAGTAACTATATGTCTCTGACAGTTTGTTTCGCAGCAGGGGAATATTTCAGTTTTTATTGCCTTAACGTGCGTTTCATGCGCTGAAAATCACGTTTTGGCCAAGTATCATAATTTTCACTATAACTTAATTTATATCACTTAGAATGATGCCAAATGAAAATCTTACTTGAATTGGACAATTATACACTATATACACAGTAACTATGTGTCTCTGACAGTTTGTTTCGCAGCAGGGGAACATTTCAGTTTTTATTGGCTTAACGTGCGTTTCATGCGCTGAAAATCACGTTTTGGCCAAGTATCATAGTTTTCATTATAACTTAATATCTAGCCATTAGAATGATGCCAAATGAAAAACTTATTAAATTATAAAATTTGATGATATTACACTATGTCATTTGTGTCTCTGACATTTTTACACCGTTTTACAATTTATGACTCCAGACTCTTAATTTACAATTCTGCCTTTATGGATACATTGCATCACCACCCCTTGAGTGGATCTCTTACCTCTCACTGTCTTTCATTTACCTTCATTCAGCATGTAGGTGTCAGATCACCTTGTACCTAATGTCTATTCATATTACCTCACCCGAAGTTATTACACAGAAGGGATTGTGTTGTGTTACCCCAAGTTTAGAGTCCCAACGGATGTGGGAAACTTACAGCGTCTGTCTGCCAGAGAGCAGCAGCTGGAACCGATTGTGACCAGGGTGGCATGGGTCCCTGATCATGTCCCTGGCTCTGCTGAGGTAACGAGGGCTGGCAATGTCTTCCAGTGAGGGCAGAGTAGCCGACGTTCTTCTGCGTAGTGGTGATACCTTTCTAAATAGCCTTTTTGTCTGCTGCCGTTCTTCCCGCGTACCACCAAATGTGCTTTTTATGTGCTGATAAGCACGTTTTGGTCGAATATGAAAGTTTTCAAGTGTGCACTTGACCCTAGATGACCTGGAGAGTGACAGTTACTCCTGAAGTTGAACCTCTTTTCATCGCACAATACAAGGAAAAAATTGCAAACCCTGTTAGCCAGCCTTTCTTATATTTCTCGAGGCGAACAAACAATTGCAAGGCCAACTAGTTAGTCTTTCTTACATTCCACGATCTTTTAATTCAATTGTAAAACCAGTTTGGCTAGTCTACCTTGCATTCTACGATCTTAAAAAACAAAGTTAAACCAGTATGACCACATGGTGCGACAAGAATAAACAATTATTAAGCCAGTTAGCCAGTCCATCCCACAATTCCCTCCTTTTGTGTCTGTGAAAATATTGAAATATTGAAGTGGCTGTTTCCATGAGTCAGAGAAGAACCAGTCAAGCCATCCTCGTTGTGGAACCGGATCTCCGGTCACAGCTCTCTGCATGTTCCTAATAGCCTGCAGGGCATCATGGACCGAGCAGGACATGCCGGCAGGGATGAAGGGGCAGCACGAGTCTCCCACCATGAAACACACACAGCCCCGCTGGGTGGCCACTCCGTCAAGAGCAGGGCAGCCCTGGAAAATCACCTGGGCCATAGCGGCTACCCAGCCTGACTGATGCGCCGACACAGGCCCGGAACCTGCCTTCAATGGTCTTCAAATGCAGGGCGTTCCTTGCCGCTCCCACTCAAGGGAACTGAGCCATTAGGATTTTGGATGAGACTGACCAGTATTTGTGTTTGAGGGACACATCCGAGCCACACACTGGATCATGGTCGTGAGCTCCGTCAATAATGTGCCCAAATGGAGGTCATTGATTCGGGAATAACAGAACTTCTGAAGATCCCTAGATGATTATTTTTATACATAATAATCAAAAATACATCCCCATCGTCAATGGATACAATTTTTCGGGTAAATTCACCAACCAGAACAGACTGGGCCTGGTTCTAATACAACCACTATTTTAATCGCAGAATGCCTGTTTTGGACACTGTTTATGGTGGGAAAATAGCTCCAGAACCATCCTGGATCATTATTTTTACACAGAATAGTGAAAATACATCCATCTACACATTCAACACTAATTATGGGTAGAAGCACCAACCAGAACCGACTGGGCCTGGTTCTAATACGACCTCTTTTTTAATCGCAAAATGCCTGTTTTGGACAATGTTTATGGTGGGAAACATTATTTTTATAGAAAATAGTGAAACTACATCCACCCACTCAATCAACACAAATTCTGGGTAAATACACCAACCAGAACCGATTGGGCCTTGTTCTAATACAACCACTATTTTTATCGCAAAATGTTTTGGACACTATTGACGGTGTGAAATATTCCCAGAACATCCCTGCATCTTTAATTTTACACATAATAGTGAAAATGCATCCATCCACACAATTGACACTAAATCTGGGTAAAAGCGGCAACCAGAACCGACTGGGCCCGGTTCTAATTCAACCACCGTGCAAAATAAAGATCCATTGGAGGTTTTGGATTCTTGTGTAAAAAAAGCCCCAAAACATCCCTACATGATTATTTTTAAACAGAATAGTAAAATATACATCCCCATCCTCTTTGGACACAAGTTTCGGATATAAACAGCAACCAGAACCGAGACTACCCAGTTATAATGCAACTATCCATCGTTCCTGCCTGCCTAAAATCTGCCACCATCATTCCTGTCCTCAAAAAGGCCAACCATCTGCAGCTTGAACGATTACAGGCCTGTTGCTCTCACGCCTGTGATCATGAAGTGCTTTGAAAAGTTGGTGGCCCGACACATCAGAAGGACAATCCCCCCCTCAGTTGACCCTCACCAGTTTGCTTATAGAGAAAACAGGTCCACTGAGGATGCTATCGCTGTGGCTCTTCACACAGCACTGAGCCACCTGGAGCACCGGGGGAACTATGTGACGATGCTTTTCATAGACTATAGCTCAGCCTTTAACACCATCAAGCCGGACATCCTGAAGGACAAACTCTACCACCTTGGACTATCCTCTTCAATCTGCTGCTGGGTAAAGAACTTCTTGACTGGTCGACCACAAACTATCAGAATGGGTCCACACCTCTCTTCCGCCATTACACTGAACACTGGCTCACCACAAGGCTGTGTACTGAGTCCTGTCCTGTACTCCTTGTACACATACGACTGCACACCAGCCCACCAGTCAAACTCTATCATCAAATTCGCCGATGACACCACTGTGATCGGACTCATCTCAGGCGGGGATGAGTCAGCTTACAGAGACGAGGTCGACAAACTGTCTTCTTGGTGCTCGGCGAACAATCTTACACTAAATACCGCAAAGACTAAAGAAATAATCCTGGACTTTCGCAAGCGCAGCACAGACCTGGCCCCACTCCTCATTAACGGAGTATGTGTAGACAGGGTCCAATCCTTCAAATTTCTGGGAGTCCACGTCACGGATAGGCTCTCCTGGTCCACAAACACCACAGTGTTAGTAAAGAAGGCCCAGAAACGACTCCACTTTCTCAGGGTACTGAGAAGGGACAAATTGGACACCAAGCTTCTGGCAACCTTCTACAGAGCCACTGTGGAGAGCATCCTGACTTACGGCATTACAGTGTGGTATACCGGAAGCACGGCAGCAGACAAAAAAGCCATACAGAGGGTGATAAACACTGCCCAGAAGATCGTCGGCTGCTCTCTGCCATCACTAGATGTTGGGTTTATTCTGTTTTATTATTATAATAGTTATATTAATTCATTTCTTTATTAAATCAATCTCTTTCTTTATCTCTTTCTCTTTGTTTAATCATTTTACCTGCTTAAACCTTACAGGGCATGGTCTGAAGCTGGGGGCGATAAATGAGACGTGGTGTACCGGCGTTCTAAAACAAACTACACCCCTGATACCACGTTCTGGCCTATGGTGGCGGGGTGGTAGATAAATTATACGACTCCTGCCGAAACGCGGCAGGACTAGGTACTTTGGTCTCACTGCTCTTACCGGTGTCTGTTTTTCCATCCACAGTGGAGGAGATACAATTGGCGGCTCATAATTCGGATGAAGGGTCGACCCTCCCGACATCGTCGAGAGGCATGGAGGGAAGGAGATCCAACATACATTGATGCGATTGGCATCCCCCGGGGCGTACCAGATGAGTATAAGCTGGCTAATCAGATCGCAGCAGGTTGGGAGTCTATCTTCCTTCTAATCACCCCAAACAAAAATGTGGATAGAATAAATTACTTACATTACAATGTCCAAAACTTGGAAATTATGTTAAACAGGGATTTGTGGCCATGAAGGAACAACTGGCAGCTACCAGTCTGATGGCGTTCCAGAATCGCATAGCGGTGGATATGATCCTTGAAACAGGGGGCATGTGTGCAATGTTTGGAAAACAATGTTGCACCTTCATACCGAACAACGCGTCACCCAGTGGATCTCTCACCAGGGCCATTACTGGCCTGCAAACACTGAACCGCAATATGCAAGAGCACTCTGGAGTAGATACGTCCGCATTGTCAGATTGGTGGGATAAGACCTTTGGAAAATCTAAAGATTTGGACTATAGGCACAATTACCGCTATCCTAACATTGTGTGGGTGATGTAGTATCCCCTGTTTGCGCTCCTTGCTAAGCCGACTTATAACTACTGCAATGGCCCCTACAAATTCTAAAGTACATGAGTTGTATCTTATGGGACGGTTTGGGGAAAGCAGTGAGGTCCAGGAGTACGGTAAATCCGAGGACCAATTGGACGAATATAATTATGTTTTTTCTCTTTCAGACCAGCCATGGGAGTAAGGAGTAGGCGGATAAAATCGCAGTCACCGACATTTCCATTTAGTGATTACTAAGAAATGACTAATAACATACATATTATAAAAACGGGGGAATGTTGGGTTTATTCTGTTTTATTATTATAATAGTTATATTAATTCATTTCTTTATTAAATCAATCTCTTTCTTTTCTTTGTATTAATTCATTACTTTGTTAAATCATTCTCTTTCTGTTTTTCAAAAGTCTTGAGGTCACACCAAGTCATCTTTAACCTAGACAGCCTGTTCCAGGATGGTTATACAAACAATCCACCCAATCTGGGTCCTTGAGATTTGGTGGGCCCTTGGTGACGAGGACAGGGCTATTCGGACAATAACAAGAATATTGTTATCGTTATGTAACCGTACACTTCGGGTTTTTCTGTATGTAACGATTATATGATTATGATTATATTATATGATTCTTAGGTCAAGGAGGTTGTATAATTACTCTAATCTAAATGTTGTTAGGTCTAGTCCCTGTTTTTGTTATTAGTAAAATACTTTGATTGTTATTGTAGTCCCAGATGTTGTTTTTACTCATACGTGATGGAATGATCAACAACTCTGTAACTTGTGACCATAAGAATGGGACGAAAACGTCTATTCGAGGAGACGTTCGGAAGTTGTAAGGGACACTTGCTGACTCTCCCCTTCGGAGGCTTTTACCCATTGTTGTATCCATTTCTATTTAATTAAATGTCAATAATTGAATAAGATGTCTTCCTGCAGTTATTGATAATTACGGACGAAGGTAATTATTAATGAACCTGACACTAGAAGACATTGCCAACCCCCGATACCTTAGAAGAGCCGGGTCCATTGTTGGAGACCCATACCACCCTGGACACGGCCTGTTCCAGTTGCTTCCATCTGGCAGACGCTACAGGTCCTACAAAGCACGGACAAACAGGCTCAAGGACAGCTTTTTCCCAACAGCCATCAGGTCTCTGAACCTGCAGCAACACGTGACGTGACGACTACACATATCCCTACTATGAAATTAAGTATACGGAAAACAAATTCTCCAGACTTCCAGCCCCAACAGATGTCTACAGGGGTGAACAACATTTTAGGAAAATTATAAATAAGATAGCCAACAAAACCATTCCAGCAGGAAGAATAAAAACGATACTACCCGAGGTACCAACAGAAGCAATAGACAAGATAAAAACAAGAGACGAATTAAGACAAACTGACCCGGACTCCCAACGTATAACAGAACTAAATAGAGAGATAGAATCAATTATAAACAAACATAGGAGAGAGAAATGGAAAGAAACAATTGAAGACAAAAAATCGGACACAACCAAACTATTCCGACTGATAAAACATTTAAATGGCGGCAAACAAGCAAGCAACAACGAAGCAATAAAATTTAAAGGTAAATACATAACAACTCCAAAGAAAATAGCGGACAAATTCAACAAGCAATATTCATCAGTAATACCCCACAAGACAACAAGAACAGCAAGACGAGTTACAAAAGACCTGAAGAAAAACAACAACAACATAGAACCAATTACTATAAGCCAGACAAAGGAAGCAATAAAGAAAGCCAAGGCTTCGAAAGCCTTAGGCCCAGACAAAATATCTACTCTTCACCTTAAACATTTAGGCGACAAAGGACTACAATATTTAACCGACATTTTTAACCTGTCCCTGAAAACAAGTTCGATTCCTGCAATCTGGAAGTCCTCAATCATTATTCCTCTTCTTAAACCTGGTAAACCTGCAAATGAATCCTCATCATACCGTCCCGTCTCTCTTCTATGTCCCAGCATAAAGATCCTAGAACGAGTTATTCTACCAACCCTCACAGAACATCTACCAGTCCCTGACATCCAGCATGGCTTCAGGTCAAACCACTCCACTGTCACAGCTCTGCACGAGTTCACAGAATCAGTGGCAGGCGGCTTTAATGAGAATAAACCGGCAAACCGTACCCTCCTAGTCCAAATCGACCTTAGCAAGGCATTTGATATGGTCTCTCATGAAAAGCTACTCAAAGACCTGAGTTTGACCACCCTACCGAGCTGTATAAAGAGATGGCTCAACTGCTACCTGTCAGGAAGACAATCAAGAGTACATTTCAGGAATGCTACATCCAGCTTGCGCAATGTCAGGACAGGGGTGCCGCAAGGAGCGGTTACCTCACCAATACTATTCAACTTCTACCTATCTAACCTTCCTGCAATACCTGAAGATGTCTTTCTAATACAATATGCGGACGATATTTCAATCTTCGTTAAAGGTACGAACGTCGAATCTCTCTCTGCCAAAGCCAACAACTTCTTGGAGAAGCTGGCAGATTTTTTAGAAGAACGACAGCTGGTTGTGTCCCCGGAGAAATCCACAGTGACCTGGTTTACCCCAGCCACTGCTGAAGCTAACCTCCATCCCAAGATCACCATCAAAGGGGTACCAGTAAAACTGGAAAAAACGCCAAAACTACTTGGTGTCACATTTGACACTATGTTTTGTTTTGGCCCGCACATCAAGCAGACAGTTGCAAAGGCAAAGAAAAAGCTGAACCTACTTAAATCACTAGCAGGCTCCAGCTGGGGTTGTGAAAAAGAAACACTACTCCTAACATACAAATCTATCGTCCGTTCTGTCCTTGAATATGCGAGCCCAGTATGGTCGCCAATAATTAAAGACACACACTGGAACCGGCTTCAATCAATTCAAAACCAAGCACTCAGGATAGCATCCGGATGTCTCTCTATGTCAGCCATAGACCACCTGCATGCTGAGTGCGCGGTTATGCCTCTGAAGGAGCACTGTGAAATGATCGGAAAGCAGTACCTGGCGGCATGCCATCTTGAAGGCCATCCAGGTCGCAGACTTCTTCAAGCAAACCAGAAACCAAGAAAGATGAAAAAGACCATCATCACACAGCATGGCAAGGAAATAGAAAAAGAATACGACAAGCCAAATCCTACCAAAGAAGACTACAAACAATGCGTCAAATCCATTCACACCAAAGAAGTTCAAAACATCCTCAACAAGGCAAAACCCAACAAAGTCCTCAATGCCCAACCACCTCTAATAAACCAAGAAGAAAAACTGCTGAGCAGGAAGGTGAGATCCGAGCTCGCCAGGCTCAGATCAGGCTACAGCAGGAAACTAAACAGCTACCTGTCCAGGATCGATCCAGGAATACAAGATGCCTGCCCAAAATGCAACTTTTCCCCCCACAATACTGAACATCTTTTTTCGTGCACAAATGACCCCACAAATCTAACCATCCAAGACCTCTGGACAAGACCAAAGTTGGTCGCAGAATTTTTAAAACTAGACGATTAAGAGAACATTTGTAACCGGTTTTTCTATCACTACGACATACAACACAACACAGAACAAAAAGAAGCTTGACCCCCAGAATTCAGTACCAGAGAGGCTAATCAATCAATCAATGAAATTAAGTCAAGTCGAAATGAAGTAACAGGAAGGTCGTTTGGCGCAGATCTGCCTTCCAAAGGCTGACTGAGGGAGGGTAAGTATAAAGACTGAGAGGTAAGTGATCCACCTTATTCTTGTTGGCATCGGTGAGGCATCTTGCAGTCGCCGCAAAATGGCGCTCAAGGCGGAGAGCTAACAAGTATGAATATGTCATAAATAAATGTCATAAATGTGTCTGGCCTGGGAAGACGAACTTGTGGAGAAGCACTATACAATTTCGTCATACGCTGCTGAGGGTATGATGACTACTAGGCTTTTTGTCAAGTCAATGATGACGACAATGCCTATGTCTGATTTTCATTTTTTCATTTTTTCAACTACTATTTTTTATCACAAAATGCATGTTTTGGAGACTATTTATGGTAGTAAATACCCCTAGAACCATCCTGGATCTTTATTTTTAGACAGAATAGTGAAAATACATCCACCTACACAATCAACACTAACTCTGGGTAAAAGCACCAACCAGAACCGACTGGGCTTGGTTCTACTACAACCAACATGCAAAATAAAGTGCCCAAATGGAGGTCATTTATTCGGGCATAGAAGAACTTCTGAACATCCCTAGATGATAATTTTTATACAGAATAGTCAAAAATACAACCCCATTCCTATTGGACACACGTTAAGGGGGTATACACAAACCAGAACCGACTGGGCCTGGTTCTAATACAACCACTATTTTAGTCGCAAAATGCATGTTTTTGACACTATTTCTGGTGGGAAATAGTCTCAGAACATCCCTGGATCTTTATTCTTACAGAGAATAGTGAAAATACATCAAACCCACACAATCGACACTAATTGTGGGTAAAGCACCAACCAGAACCGACTGGGCCTGGTTCTAAACAACCACTTGTAAATAAAGTGCCCAAATTGAGGTCATTGATTAGGGCATAACAGAACTTCTGAACATCCCTAGAATATTATTTTTATAAAAAATAATAAAAAATACATCCCCATAATCATTGGACACAATTTCTGGGTAAAAACACGAACCAGAACCGACTGGGCGTGGTTCTAATACAACCACTACTTTAACCGCAAAATGCCTGTTTTGGACACTGTTTGTGGTGGGAAATAGCTCCAGAATCATCCTGGATCATAATTGTTATACAAAATAGTGAAAATACATCCACTCACACAATAAACACAAATTCTGGGTAAAAGCACCAACCAAAACCGACTGGGCCTGTTTCTAAACCACAACTTGTAAATAAAGTGACCAAATGAAAGTAATTCATTCGGGCATAACAGAACTTCTGAACATCGCTAGATGATTACTTCTATACAGAATAGTCAAGTATACATCCCCATCATAATTGGACACAAGTTTCGTATACAAACACCCACCAGAACCGACTGGACCCTGTTATAATGCAGCCACTATTTTGTATCGCAAAATGCATGTTTTGGACACTATTTATGGAGGGAAATAGCCCCGGAACTGTCCTGGATCTTTATTTTTAGACAGAATAGTGAAAATACATCTACCCACACAATGGATACTATATCTGGGTAAAAGCACCAACCAGAACCGACTGGGCCTGGTTCTTAAAAACCACCACTTGTAAATAAAGTGCCCAAATTGAGGTCATTGATTCGGGCGTAACAAAACTTCTGAACATCCCTAGATGATTATTTTTATACAGAATAATCAAAAATACATCCTTATCATCATTGGACACAATTTCAGGGTAAAAACACCAACCAGAATCGCCTGGGCCTGGTTCTAATACAACAACTATTTTAATCGCAAAATGCCTGTTTTGGACACTTTTTATGGTGGGAAATAGCTCCAGAATCACCTAGAATGATGCCAATGAAAGACTTATATGGATAGGACGATTTTACACTATATACACAGGAACTATGTGTCTCTGACAGTGCGTTGGCAGCAGGGGAACTTTTCAGTTTTTATTGCCTTAATGTGCTTTTCATGGCCTGATAATCACGTTTTGGCCAAGTATGATAGTTTTCATTGTAACTTAATTTCTATCACTTTGAACGATGCCAAATAAAAAACTTACTTGAATTGGACGATTTTACACTATATACACAGTAACTGTGTCTCTGACAGTTTGTTTGGCAGCAGGGGAACTTTTCAGTTTTTATTGCCTTAATGTACTTTTCATACCCTGAAAATCACGTTTTGGCCAAGTATGATTGTTTTCATTGTAACTTAATTTTTATCAATGAGAATGATGCCAAATGGATAACTTACTTGAATTGGACGATTTTACACTATATACACAGTAACTATGTGTCTCTGACAGTTTTTTTTGCAGCAGGGGA
>NW_027551711.1:12500-20000 GCF_051989575.1 Stigmatopora nigra | reverse complement strand
AGGGGTTAGGGGTTATGGTTTGGGTTATGGTTATGGTTTGGGTTAGGGTTATTGTTATGGTTTGGGTTAGGGTTATTGTTAGGGGTTTGGGTTATGGTTTGGGTTAGGGTTATTGTTAGGGGTTAGGGGTTATGGTTTGGGTTATGGTTATTGTTAGGGGTTGGGATTATGGTTTGGGTTAGGGTTATTGTTAGGGGTTATGGTTTGGGTTAGGGATATTGTTAGGGGTTAGGGTTTGGATTATGGTTGGGGTTATGGTTGGTGTAATGGTTGGGGTTATCAGTTAGGGTTATGGTTATGGTTGGGGATATGGTTGGAGTTATGGCTATGGTTGGGAAAATGGTTTTGGTTGGGGTTATGGTTATGGTTGGGAATCTGGTTATGGTTTGGGTTAGGGTTATGGTTTGTGTTAGGGTTATGGTTTGGGTTAGGGTTATTGTTTGGGTTATGGTTTGGGTTATGGTTATGGTTTGGGTTAGGGTTATTGTTAGGGGTTTGGGTTATGGTTTGGGTTAGGGTTATTGTTAGGGGTTAGGGGTTATGGTTTGGGTTATGGTTATTGTTAGGGGTTGGGATTATGGTTTGGGTTAGGGTTATTGTTAGGGGTTATGGTTTGGGTTAGGGATATTGTTAGGGGTTAGGGGTTATGGTTTGGGTTATGGTTGGGGTTATGGTTGGTGTTATGGTTGGGGTTATCAGTTAGGGTTATGGTTATGGTTGGGGATATGGTTGGAGTTATGGCTATGGTTGGGAATATGGTTTTGGTTGGGGTTATGGTTATGGTTGGGAATCTGGTTATGGTTTGGGTTAGGGTTATGGTTTGTGTTAGGGTTATGGCTTGGGTTAGGGTTATTGTTTGGGTTATGGTTTGGGTTCGGGTTAGGGTTATGGTTTGGGTTATGGTTTGGGTTATGGTTTGGGTTATGGTTTGGGTTATGGTTTGGGTTATGGTTTGGGTTATGGTTTGGGTTATGGTTTGGGTTATGGTTTGGGTTATGGTTTGGGTTATGGTTTGGGTTATGTTTGGGTTATGGTTTGGGTTATGGTTTGGGTTATGGTTTGGGTTATGGTTTGGGTTATGGTTTGGGTTATGGTTTGGGTTCTGGTTTGGGTTCTGGTTTGGGTTCTGGTTTGGGTTCTGGTTTGGGTTCTGGTTTGGGTTCTGGTTTGGGTTATGGTTTGGGTTATGGTTTGAATTATGGTTTGGGTTATGGTTTGGGTTATGGTTTGGGTTATGGTTTGGGTTATGGTTTGGGTTATGGTTTGGGTTATGGTTTGGGTTATGGTTTGGGTTATGGTTTGGGTTATGGTTTGGGTTATGGTTTGGGTTATGGTTTGGGTTATGGTTTGGGTTATGGTTTGGGTTATGGTTTGGGTTATGGTTTGGGTTATGGTTTGGGTTATGGTTTGGGTTATGGTTTTGGTTATGGTTTGGGTTATGGTTTGGGTTATGGTTTGGGTTAGGGTTATGGTTTAGGTTAGGGTTATTGTTAGGGGTTGGGGTTATGGTTTGGGCTAGGGTTATTGTAAGGGATTAGGGGTTATGGTTTGGGTTATGGTTATGATTGGTGTTATGGTTTGGGTTAGGGTTATTGTTAGGGGTTGGGGGTTTTGTTTTGGGTTATGGTTATGGTTGGGGTTATGGTTTAGGTTAGGGTTATTGTTAGCGGTTGGGGTTATGGTTTGGGTTAGGGTTATTGTTAGGGGTTAGGGGTTATGGTTTGGGTTAGGTTTTGGGTTAGGGTTATTGTTAGGGGTTGGGGTTATGGTTTGGGATAGGGTTATTTTTAGGGGTTAGGGGTTATGGTTTGGGTTATGGTTATTGTTAGGGGTTGGGGTTATGGTTTGGGTTAGGGTTATTGTTAGGGGTTATGGTTTGGGTGAGGGATATTGTTAGGGGTTATGGTTTGGGTGAGGGATATTGTTAGGGGTTAGGGGTTATGGTTTGGGTTAGGATTAGGGTTATTGTTAGGGGTTGGGGTTAGGGTTTGGGTTATGGTTGGGGTTATGGTTGGGGTTATGGTTGGTTTTATGGTTGGGGTTATCGGTTAGGGTTATGGTTATGGTTTGGGATATGGTTGGAGTTATGGCTATGGTTGGGAATCTGGTTTTGGTTGGGGTTATGGCTATGGATGGGATTATGGTTTGGGTTAGGGTTCTTGTTAGGGGTTAGGGGTTATGGTTTGGGTTATGGTTGGGGTTATGGTTTAGGGGAGGGTTATTGTTAGGGGTTGGGGGTTATGGTTTGGGTTATGGTTATGGTTGGGGTTATGGCTATGGATGGGATTATGGTTTGGGTTAGGGTTCTTGTTAGGGGTTAGGGGTTATGGTTTGGGTTATGGTTATGGTTTGGGTTAGGGTTATTGTTAGGGGTCATGGCTCTCTCTCTCTCTCTCTCTCTCTCTCTCTCTCTCTCTCTCTCTCCCCCCGACCGCCGCCGCTCGCTCTCTCTCTCTCTCTCTCTCTCTCTCTCTCTCTCTCTCTCTCTCTCTCTCTCTCTCTCTCTCTCTCTCTCTCTCTCTCTCTCTCTCTCTCCCCCCCCTACCGCCGCCGCTCTCCCTCCCTCCTCTTCTTCTCCTCTCTCTCTCTCTCTCTCTCTCTCTCTCTCTCTCTCTCTCTCTCCCTCCTCTCCTTCTCTCTCTCTCTCTCTTTCTCTTTCTTGTCGAGCTACCACTATATATTGTCAATTTTAAATGATAATATATATTGTTGTGCCTTGTATTTTTTCTCAAAGTAAAAAGTACTGCAGCAACACGTTCTCAATCCATACCACTTTACAGGTTCTTCTGGGCGCCAACGCAGGTTGTCTCAAGATGTCGTCTTATGTAAGTTTCTTCTAATTGATTTGACTTTTAATTGACTATAGCCCTAACCCTGAAACTAGTTTATTCGTAGGCAAGATTAATGACATAACCCGCAATTGGTCTTGAAAACCAAAATGCCTCCCATACGCTTTGATTTAAAAAATATTTCCCACTAATATGGTCTCTTTCTGCCATCTTGTGGCTGTTTTGAAAAAGTTCACCATAAAATTATTTTCCCGACCAAAAACTCAGCCACACCCTCTTTGATTTGAAAATTACTTCCCAGTAATATGATCTCTTGCTGCTATCTTGTGGCCGTTTGGAAAAAGTGCATCCTGCAATAATTTTTTTCCGACCCCAAATCCCTGCAATATTGTCCAGTAATGTGGCGCCCCAAAAGAGGTGACCCCCCACCCCCCACCACACACACACAGTCGGTCATTAAAAGGCTTTCGGTTTATATGTGATAGATGGCACTTTTTTTCCCCCCATTTTGTCATCCAGAGTGGGACGAGTTGTCGTCAGACGAAGAATTTAAAGACCGGGACGATTCCCGGTAGGCGTGCCGGGAGGCCGTCTATCCGTCTGTTTTCCAGGGAAGTTGGAACCGTCATCTCCCCCCCTCCCCACAGGTCATTTGCCACTTTGACCAACAAGGTGAACCGAGCCCTGCCTGTCTTCAACAAGGTATTCACCTGGCGCGCCGAGGTCCTCTGGCAGCACGTGGTGAAGCTCCGCGCCCTGGCCGGCCACCTGGCCACCTTTCACCAGAAGGCCAAAGTAGCCGGCGTGACGGCCATCGCCGGCCTGGCCCTGACGCCCTTCACCTTTGGGGCCTCGCTCATCGCCACGGCCGAAGGGATCAGATCAGCTTCCGCCAGCATCTCGGACAACGTCAATGTCTTCTCCTCCCCCCGGCCGCCCCCCTTCTCCTCCCCCCCGACCGCTGCCCCCCCTCCCCTCTCCCTCCTCTTCCCCCCCCCCTCTCCCTCCTCTTCCCCCCCCTCTCCCTCCTCTTCCCCCCCTCTCCCTCCTCTTCCCCCCCATCTCCCCCCTCTTCTCCCCCTCTCCCGCCTCTTCCCCCCCTTTCCCTCCTCTCCCCCCCCTCTCCCTCCTCTTCCCCCCCTCTCCCTCCTCTCCCTCCTCTCCCCCCCCTCTCCCTCCTCTTCCCCCCCCCCCTCTCCCTCCTCTTCCCCCCCTCTCCCTCCTCTTCCCCCCCTCTCCCTCCTCTTCCCCCCTCTCCCTCCTCTTCCCCTCCCTCTTCCCCTCCCTCTTCTTCCTCTTCTTCTTCTTCTTCTTGTTCCTCTTCTTCTTGTTCCTCTTCTTCTTGTTCCTCTTCTTCTTGTTCCTCTTCCTCTTGTTCTTCTTCCGCTTGTTCTACTTCCACTTGTTCTTCTTCCTCTTGTTCTTCTTCCTCTTGTTCTTCTTCCTCTTCTTCTTCTTCTTCTTCTTCTTCTTCTTCTTCTCTTCTTCTTCTTCTTCTTCTTCTTCCTCTTCTTCTTCTTCTTCTTCTTCTTCTTCTTCTTCTTCTTCCTCTTCTTCCTCTTCTTCTTCCTTCTTCTTCTTCTTCTTCTTCTTCTTCTTCTTCTTCTTCTTCTTCTTCTTCTTCTTCTTCTTCTTCTTCTTCTTCTTCTTCTTCTTCTTCCTCTCTTCTCTTCTTCCTCTTCTTCTTCTTCTTCTTCTTCTTCTTCTTCTTCTTCTTCTTCTTCTTCTTTTTCTTTTTCTTCTTCCTCTTCTTCCTCTTCTTCTTATTCTTCTTCCTCTTCCTCTTCCTCTTCCTCTTCCTCTTCCTCTTCCTCTCTTCTTCTTCTTCTTCTTCTTCTTCTTCTTCTTCCTCTTCCTCTTCTTTCTCTCTCTTTTTTTCCCTTTCTCTCGCACTCGTTCTCGCGCTCGTTCTCGCGCTCGTTCTCGCGCTCGTTCTCGCGCTCGTTCTCGCTCTCAACCATAACTCTCGCGCCCGCCCGTTCGCTCTCGCGCCCGCCCGTTCGCTCTCGCGCCCGCGCCGTTCGCTCTCGCACCCCGCCCGTTCGCTCTCGCGGCCCGCCCGTTCGCACTCGCGCCCCGCTCGCTCTCGCGCCCCGCTCCGTTCGCGCTCGCTCGCTCTCGTTCGCGCTCGTTTGCTCTCGCGCTCTCTCTCTCTCTCTCTCGTTTGCTCCCGCGCTCTCTCTCTCTCGTTTGCTCCCACGCTCTCTCTCTCTCGTTTGCTCCCGCGCTCTCTCTCTCTCGTTTGCTCCCGCGCTCTCTCTCTCTCTCGTTTGCTCTCTTGCTCTCTTGCTCTCTCTCGCTCTCTCTCGCTCTCTCTCGCTCTCTCTCGCTCTCTCTCACTCTCTCTCGCTCTCTCTTGCTCTCTCTCGCTCTCTCTCGCTCTCTCTCGCTCTCTCTCGCTCTCTCTCACTCTCTCTCACTCTCTCTCGCTCTCTCTCTCGCTCTCTCTCGCTCTCTCTCGCCCTCTCTCGCTCTCTCTCACTCTCTCTCGCTCTCTCTCGCTCTCTCTCACTCTCCCTCATTCGCCGCCTCTTTCCGTCCCGTCTCACTTACGCCCTTCCTTCCTTTCTTCTTCACAGAATACGGACAGTTTGATGGGGTGGTGGAATACAGTGAAACGTGAGTAATTGAAACTTAAATGTACAAGATGTTATTTTTTTCCATTTTGGAGCCAGCCAAGGCAAGATTAGAGTCGGTAATTGGCAGATGTTCAGTCCATTTTTAACCGAGAGGGCCGGCCTGCCGGTCTTGTCTGGGTCGTTTACCAGAAAGTCGGTCATTAAAAGGCTTTCGGTTTATATGTGATATATGGCACTTTTTTTCCCCATTTTGTCATCCAGAGTGGGACGAGTTGTTGTCAGACGAAAAATCTAAAGACCAGGACGATTCCCGGTAGGCGTGCCAGGAGGCCGTCTATCCGTCTGTTTTCCAGGAAAGTTGGAACCGACATCTCCCCCACTCCCCCCCTCCCCACAGGTCCTTTGCCACTTTGGCCAACAAGGTGAACCGAGGCCTGCCTGTCTTCAACAAGGTATTCACCGGCTTGCCGAGGTCCTCTGGCAGCACGTGGTTATGGTTGTTTGGGTTATGGTTTGGGTTATGGTTTGGGTTAGGGTTATTGTTAGGGGTTGGGGGTTATGGTTTGGGTTATGGTTATGGTTGGGGTTATGGCTATGGATGGGATTATGGTTTGGGTTAGGGTTCTTGTTAGGGGTTATGGTTTAGGTTAGGGTTATTGTTAGGGGTTGGGGTTATGGTTTGGGTTAGGGTTATTGTTAGGGATTAGGGGTTATGGTTTGGGTTATGGTTATGATTGGGGTTATGGTTTGGGTTAGGGTTATTGTTAGGGGTTGGGGTTATGGTTTGGTTGAGGGTTATTGTTAGGGGTTAGGGGTTATGTTTTGGGTTATGGTTATGGTTTAGGTTAGGGTTATTGTTAGGGGCTGGGGTTATGGTTTGGGTCAGGGTTATTGTTAGGGGTTAGGGGTTATGGTTTGGGTTATGGTTATGGTTTGGGTTAGGGTTATTGTTATGGTTTGGGTTAGGGTTATTGTTAGGGGTTTGGGTTATGGTTTGGGTTAGGGTTATTGTTAGGGGTTAGGGGTTATGGTTTGGGTTATGGTTATTGTTAGGGGTTGGGATTATGGTTTGGGTTAGGGTTATTGTTAGGGGTTATGGTTTGGGTTAGGGATATTGTTAGGGGTTAGGGTTTGGATTATGGTTGGGGTTATGGTTGGTGTAATGGTTGGGGTTATCAGTTAGGGTTATGGTTATGGTTGGGGATATGGTTGGAGTTATGGCTATGGTTGGGAAAATGGTTTTGGTTGGGGTTATGGTTATGGTTGGGAATCTGGTTATGGTTTGGGTTAGGGTTATGGTTTGTGTTAGGGTTATGGTTTGGGTTAGGGTTATTGTTTGGGTTATGGTTTGGGTTATGGTTATGGTTTGGGTTAGGGTTATTGTTAGGGGTTTGGGTTATGGTTTGGGTTAGGGTTATTGTTAGGGGTTAGGGGTTATGGTTTGGGTTATGGTTATTGTTAGGGGTTGGGATTATGGTTTGGGTTAGGGTTATTGTTAGGGGTTATGGTTTGGGTTAGGGATATTGTTAGGGGTTAGGGGTTATGGTTTGGGTTATGGTTGGGGTTATGGTTGGTGTTATGGTTGGGGTTATCAGTTAGGGTTATGGTTATGGTTGGGGATATGGTTGGAGTTATGGCTATGGTTGGGAATATGGTTTTGGTTGGGGTTATGGTTATGGTTGGGAATCTGGTTATGGTTTGGGTTAGGGTTATGGTTTGTGTTAGGGTTATGGCTTGGGTTAGGGTTATTGTTTGGGTTATGGTTTGGGTTCGGGTTAGGGTTATGGTTTGGGTTAGGGTTTGGGTTATGGTTTGGGTTATGGTTTGGGTTATGGTTTGGGTTATGGTTTGGGTTATGGTTTGGGTTATGGTTTGGGTTATGGTTTGGGTTATGGTTTGGGTTATGTTTGGGTTATGGTTTGGGTTATGGTTTGGGTTATGGTTTGGGTTATGGTTTGGGTTATGGTTTGGGTTATGGTTTGGGTTCTGGTTTGGGTTCTGGTTTGGGTTCTGGTTTGGGTTCTGGTTTGGGTTCTGGTTTGGGTTATGGTTTGGGTTCTGGTTTGGGTTATGGTTTGGGTTATGGTTTGAATTATGGTTTGGGTTATGGTTTGGGTTATGGTTTGGGTTAT
>NW_027551711.1:0-2500 GCF_051989575.1 Stigmatopora nigra | reverse complement strand
GGTTATGGTTTGGGTTAGGGTTTGGGTTATGGTTTGGGTTATGGTTTGGGTTATGGTTTGGGTTATGGTTTGGGTTATGGTTTGGGTTATGGTTTGGGTTATGGTTTGGGTTATGGTTTGGGTTATGGTTTGGGTTATGGTTGGGGTTATGGTTTGGGTTATGGTTTGGGTTATGGTTTGGGTTATGGTTTGGTTATGGTTTGGGTTCTGGTTTGGGTTCTGGTTTGGGTTCTGGTTTGGGTTCTGGTTTGGGTTCTGGTTTGGGTTCTGGTTTGGGTTCTGGTTTGGGTTATGGTTTGGGTTATGGTTTGGGTTATGGTTTGGGTTATGGTTTGGGTTATGGTTTGGGTTATGGTTTGGGTTATGGTTTGGGTTATGGTTTGGGTTATGGTTTGGGTTATGGTTTGGGTTATGGTTTGGGTTATGGTTTGGGTTATGGTTTGGGTTATGGTTTGGGTTATGGTTTGGGTTATGGTTTGGGTTATGGTTTGGGTTATGGTTTGGGTTATGGTTTGGGTTATGGTTTGGGTTATGGTTTGGGTTATGGTTTGGGTTATGGTTTGGGTTATGGTTTGGGTTATGGTTTGGGTTATGGTTTGGGTTATGGTTTGGGTTATGGTTTGGGTTATGGTTTGGGTTATGGTTTGGGTTATGGTTTGGGTTATGGTTTGGGTTAGGGTTATGGTTTAGGTTAGGGTTATTGTTAGGGGTTGGGGTTATGGTTTGGGCTAGGGTTATTGTAAGGGATTAGGGGTTATGGTTTGGGTTATGGTTATGATTGGTGTTATGGTTTGGGTTAGGGTTATTGTTAGGGGTTGGGGGTTTTGTTTTGGGTTATGGTTATGGTTTGGGTTATGGTTATGGTTGGGGTTATGGTTTAGGTTAGGGTTATTGTTAGCGGTTGGGGTTATGGTTTGGGTTAGGGTTATTGTTAGGGGTTAGGGGTTATGGTTTGGGTTAGGTTTTGGGTTAGGGTTATTGTTAGGGGTTGGGGTTATGGTTTGGGATAGGGTTATTTTTAGGGGTTAGGGGTTATGGTTTGGGTTATGGTTATTGTTAGGGGTTGGGGTTATGGTTTGGGATAGGGTTATTTTTAGGGGTTAGGGGTTATGGTTTGGGTTATGGTTATTGTTAGGGGTTGGGGTTATGGTTTGGGTTAGGGTTATTGTTAGGGGTTATGGTTTGGGTGAGGGATATTGTTAGGGTTATGGTTTGGGTGAGGGATATTGTTAGGGGTTAGGGGTTATGGTTTGGGTTAGGATTAGGGTTATTGTTAGGGGTTGGGGTTAGGGTTTGGGTTATGGTTGGGGTTATGGTTGGGGTTATGGTTGGGGTTATGGTTGGTTTTATGGTTGGGGTTATCGGTTAGGGTTATGGTTATGGTTGGGGATATGGTTGGAGTTATGGCTATGGTTGGGAATCTGGTTTTGGTTGGGGTTATGGCTATGGATGGGATTATGGTTTGGGTTAGGGTTCTTGTTAGGGTTAGGGGTTATGGTTTGGGTTATGGTTGGGGTTATGGTTTAGGGGAGGGTTATTGTTAGGGGTTGGGGGTTATGGTTTGGGTTATGGTTATGGTTGGGGTTATGGCTATGGATGGGATTATGGTTTGGGTTAGGGTTCTTGTTAGGGGTTAGGGGTTATGGTTTGGGTTATGGTTATGGTTTGGGTTAGGGTTATTGTTAGGGGTCATGGCTCTCTCTCTCTCTCTCTCTCTCTCTCTCTCTCTCTCTCTCCCCCCGACCGCCGCCGCTCGCTCTCTCTCTCTCTCTCTCTCTCTCTCTCTCTCTCTCTCTCTCTCTCTCTCTCTCTCTCTCTCTCTCCCCCCCCCCCCCCCTACCGCCGCCGCTCTCCCTCCCTCCTCTTCTTCTCCTCTCTCTCTCTCTCTCTCTCTCTCTCTCTCTCTCTCTCTCTCTCTCCCTCCTCTCCTTCTCTCTCTCTCTCTCTTTCTCTTTCTTGTCGAGCTACCACTATATATTGTCAATTTTAAATGATAATATATATTGTTGTGCCTTGTATTTTTTCTCAAAGTAAAAAGTACTGCAGCAACACGTTCTCAATCCATACCACTTTACAGGTTCTTCTGGCGCCAACGCAGGTTGTCTCAAGATGTCGTCTTATGTAAGTTTCTTCTAATTGATTTGACTTTTAATTGACTATAGCCCTAACCCTGAAACTAGTTTATTCGTAGCAAGATTAATGACATAACCCGCAATTGGTCTTGAAAACCAAAATGCCTCCCATACGCTTTGATTTAAAAAATATTTCCCACTAATATGGTCTCTTTCTGCCATCTTGTGGCTGTTTTGAAAAAGTTCACCATAAAATTATTTTCCCGACCAAAAACTCAGCCACACCCTCTTTGATTTGAAAATTACTTCCCAGTAATATGATCTCTTGCTGCTATCTTGTGGCCGTTTGGAAAAAGTGCATCCTGCAATAATTTTTTTCCGACCCCAAATCCCTGCAATATTGTCCAGTAATGTGGCGCCCCAAAAGA
>NW_027551710.1:7500-26053 GCF_051989575.1 Stigmatopora nigra | reverse complement strand
TTTGCCACTATAATAAAGGTCAAAAACATGCTAATTTGCGATAAAAAAAGGGGTTGCATTATAACCGGTCCATTTCGGTTCTGGTTGGTGTATTGACACACAAATGGTGTCAAATGATGATGGGGGTATATTTTCTAATATACTTTAAAGTTTCATCATTATAGCATGTTCTGGGGTTTAGTTATACTATAATCAATGACCTCTATTTGGGTACTTTATTTTTGCATAGTTGTCGTATTAGAACCGGTCCATGTCGGTTCTGGTTATGGTTATTAATTTGATTTTTTTATATTGTGTAGAGGTAACTCTTCTGGTCATTCTGTGAAAAAATAAACATTATAGATGGTTCTGGAGCGAATTGCCACTATAATAAAGGTCAAAAACATGCTAATTTGCGATAAAAACAATGTCTTTATTAGAACCGGTCCATTTCGGTTCTGGTTGGTTATTTGACCCAGAAATGGTGTCTAATGATGATATAGACATATTTACTAATATACTTTAAAGTTTCATCATTATAGCATGTTCTGGGGTTTAGTTATACTATAATCAATGACCTCTATTTGGATACTTTATTTTTGCATAGTTGTCGTATTAGAACCGGTCCATGTCGGTTCTGGTTAGTGCTATTAACTTGAATTTTGTATATTGTGTAGATAACACTATTTTGCTCATTCTGTGAAAAAATAAAGATTAAAAGTGGTTCTGGGGCTATTTGCCAACATAATAAAGGTCAAAAACATGCTAATTTGCGATAAAAACAATGTCTTTATTAGAACCGGTCCATTTCGGTTCTGGTTGGTTATTTGACCCAGAAATGGTGTCTAATGATGATATAGACATATTTACTAATATACTTTAAAGTTTCATCATTAGGGCATGTTCTGGAGCTTAGTTATACTATAATCAAGGACCTCTATTTTGGAACTCTATTTTTGCAAAGTTGTCGTATTAGAACCGGTCCAGGTCGGTTCTGGAGAATGCTATTAATTTGATTTTTTTATATTGTGTAGAGGTAACTATTCTGGTCAATGTGTGAAAAAATTAAGATTAAGGATGGTTCTGGGGCGAATTGCCACTATAATAAAGGTCAAAAACATGCTAATTTGCGATAAAAACAATGTCTTTATTAGAACCGGTCCATTTCGGTTCTGGTTAGTGTTTTGACACAAAATTGGTGTCTAATGATAATGTTAGTATATTCTCTAATATACTTTAAAGTTTTATCATTAAGGCATGTTCTGGGGCTTAGTTATACTATAATCAATGACCTCTTATTTGGTGCTCTATTTTTGCAAAGTTGTCGAATTAGAACCGGTCCAGGTCGGTTCTGGTTAATGCTATTAACTTGATTTTTTTATATTGTGTAGAAGTAACTATTTTGCTCATTCTGTGAAAAAATAAACATTATAGATGGTTCTGGGGCGAATTGCCACTGTAATAAATGTCAAAAACATGCTAATTTGCGATAAAAACAATGTCTTTATTAGAACCGGTCCATTTCGGTTCTGGTTGATATTTTTACCCAGGAATGGTGTTCAATGATGATATAGACATATTTACTAATATATTTTAAAATTTTATCATTAAGACATATTCTGGGGCTTAGTTATACCATAATCAATGACCTCTATTTTGGTACTCTATTTTTGCAAAGTTGTCGTATTAGAACCGGTCCAGGTCGGTTCTGGTTAATGCTATTAATTTGATTTTTTAATATTGTCTAGAGGTAACTATTTTGCTCATTCTGTGAAAAAATAAACATTATAGATGGTTCTGGGGCGAATTGCCACTATAATAAAGGTCAAAAACATGCTAATTTGCGATAAAAACAATGTCTTTATTAGAACCGGTCCATTTCGGTTCTGGTTAATGTTTTGACCCAGGAATGGTCTTCAATGATGATATAGACATATTTACTAATATACTTTAAAGTTTTATCATTAAGGCATGTTCTGGGGCTTAGTTATACTATAATCAATGACCTCTTATTTGGTGCTCTATTTTTGCAAAGTTGTCGAATTAGAACCGGTCCAGGTCGGTTCTGGTTAATGTTATTAATTTGATTTTTTTATATTGTGTAAAGGTAACTCTTTTGGTCATTCTGTGAAAAAATAAACATTATAGATGGTTCTGGGGCGAATTGCCACTATAATAAAGTTCAAAAACATGCTAATTTGCGATAAAAACAATGTCTTTATTAGAACCGGTCCATTTCGGTTCTGGTTGATATTTTGACCCAGGAATGGTCTTCAATGATGATATAGACATATTTACTAATATACTTTAAAGTTTTATCATTAAGGCATGTTCTGGGGCTTAGTTATACTATAATCAATGACCTCTTATTTGGTGCTCTATTTTTGCAAAGTTGTCGAATTAGAACCGGTCCAGGTCGGTTCTGGAGAATGCTATTAATTTGATTTTTTTATATTGTGTAGAGGTAACTATTCTGGTCATTGTGTGAAAAAATAAAGATTAAGGATGGTTCTGGGGCGAATTGCCACTATAATAAAGTTCAAAAACATGCTAATTTGCGATAAAAACAATGTCTTTATTAGAACCGGTCCATTTCGGTTCTGGTTGGTGTTTTGACCCAGGAATGGTGTCTAATGATGATATATATCGATTTTCTAATAAACTTTAAAGTTTTATTATTACAACATATTCTGGGGCTTAGTTATACCATAATCAATGACCTCTATCTGGGCACTCTTTTTTTGCAAAGTTGTCGAATTAGAACCGGTCCAGGTCGGTTCTGGTTAATGCTATTAATTTGATTTTTTAATATTGTGTAGATGTAACTATTTTGCTCATTCTGTGAAAAAATAAACATTATAGCTCGTTCTGGGGCTATTTGCCATCATAATAAATGTCAAAAACATGCTAAATTGCGATAAAAACAATGTCTTTATTATAACCGGTCCATTTCGGTTCTGGTTAGTGTTTTGACCCATGAATGGTGTCTAATGATGATATAGATAGATTTTCTAAAAAACTTTAAAGTTTTATCATTACAACATATTCTGGGGCTTAGTTATACTATAATCAATGACCTCTATCTGGGCACTCTTTTTTTGCAAAGTTGTCGAATTAGAACCGGTCCAGGTCGGTTCTGGTTAATGCTATTAATTTGATTTTTTAATATTGTCTAGATGTAACTATTTTGCTCATTCTGTGAAAAAATCAATATTATAGATGGTTCTGGGGCTATTTGCCATCATAATAAATGTCAAAAACATGCTAAATTGCGATAAAAACAATGTCTTTATTATAACCGGTCCATTTCGGTTCTGGTTAGTGTTTTGACCCAGGAATGGTGTTCAATGATGATATAGACATATTTACTAATATACTTTAAAGTTTAATCATTAAGACATATTGTGGGGCTTAGTTATACAATAATCAATGACCTCTATTTTGGTACTCTATTTTTGCAAAGTTGTCGTATTAGAACCGGTCCAGGTCGGTTCTGGTTAATGCTATTAATTTGATTTTTTAATATTGTCTAGATGTAACTATTTTGCTCATTCTGTGAAAAAATCAATATTATAGATGGTTCTGGGGCTATTTGCCATCATAAAAAAGGTCAAAAACATGCTAAATTGCGATAAAAACAATGTCTTTATTAGAACCGGTCCATTTCGGTTCTGGTTGGTGTTTTGACCCAGGAATGGTGTTCAATGATGATATAGACATATTTACTAATATACTTTAAAGTTTAATCATTAAGACATATTGTGGGGCTTAGTTATACAATAATCAATGACCTCTATTTTGGTACTCTATTTTTGCAAAGTTGTCGTATTAGAACCGGTCCATGTCGGTTCTGGTTGATACTATTAACTTGATTTTTTAATATTGTGTAGAGGAATATATTTTGCTCATTCTGTGAAAAAATAAAGATTATAGCTCGTTCTGGGGCTATTTGCCACCATAATTAGTTTCAAAAACATGCTAATTTGCGATAAAAACAATGCCTGTATTAGAACCGGTCCATTTCGGTTCTGGTTTGTTTTTTAACATGAAGATGGTAACCAATATTAAAAGAGATCTATAATTGACAATTCTGTATAAAAATTATCATCCAGGGATGTTCAGAAGTTGTGTTATGTCTAAATCAATGACATCAACATTGGACACTTTAACATCACATATTTTGTCTTAATAAAAGGCTAAATCGGTTCTGTATGTTTATTTTATACACAAATAGTTTCATATGACTTGGTAAATGTATATTTAACTATTCTGTTTAAAAATAAGGATCCAGGATGGTTCTGTTCAAAATAGTGGCCCAAAACATGCATATTCACATACAATGTATTTAATTCAACCTCCAGAAATGGTTAAAGTGTATTAAAATAGAGTTCCATAAATGCTGAAATTGTATTAAAATAGACCTCCATAAATGGTGAAAATGTATTAAAATAGACCTCCATAAATGGGTAAAGTGTATAAAAATGGTCCTCCATAAATTCTTAAAATGTATTAAAATAGACCTCCAGAAATCACCAAAATGTATAAAATAGGACCTCCATAAAACGTAAAAGTGTATAAAAATAGACTTCCATGGAAAAATAGACCTCCAGAAATGCTCAAAATGTATAAAATAGGACCTCCATAAAACGTAAAAGTGTATTTAATTCGACTTCCATGGAAGAAAAAACCTCCAGAAATGCTCAAAATGTATAAAATAGGACCTCCATAAAAGCTAAAAGTGTATTTAATTCGACTTCCATGGAAGAAAAAACCTCCAGAAATGCTCAAAATGTATAAAATAGGACCTCCATAAAAGCTAAAAGTGTATTTAATTCGACTTCCATGGAAGAAAAAAGCTCCAGAAATCACCAAAATGTATAAAATAGGACCTCCATAAAACGCAAAAGTGTATTTAATTCGACTTCCATGGAAGAAAAAAGCTCCAGGAATCACCAAAATGTATAAAATAGGACCTCCATAAAACGCAAAAGTGTATTTAATTCGACTTCCATGGAAGAAAAAAGCTCCAGGAATCACCAAAATGTATAAAATAGGACCTCCATAAAACGCAAAAGTGTATTTAATTCGACTTCCATGGAAGAAAAAAGCTCCAGGAATCACCAAAATGTATAAAATAGGACCTCCATAAAACGCAAAAGTGTATTTAATTCGACTTCCATGGAAGAAAAAACCTCCAGAAATGCTCAAAATGTATAAAATAGGACCTCCATAAAACGCAAAAGTGTATTTAATTCGACTTCCATGGAAGAAAAAACCTCCAGGAATCACCAAAATGTATAAAATAGGACCTCCATAAAACGCAAAAGTGTATTTAATTCGACTTCCATGGAAGAAAAAAGCTCCAGGAATCACCAAAATGTATAAAATAGGACCTCCATAAAACGCAAAAGTGTATTTAATTCGACTTCCATGGAAGAAAAAACCTCCAGGAATCACCAAAATGTATAAAATAGGACCTCCATAAAACGCAAAAGTGTATTTAATTCGACTTCCATGGAAGAAAAAAGCTCCAGGAATCACCAAAATGTATAAAATAGGACCTCCATAAAACGCAAAAGTGTATTTAATTCGACTTCCATGGAAGAAAAAAGCTCCAGGAATCACCAAAATGTATAAAATAGGACCTCCATAAAACGCAAAAGTGTATTTAATTCGACTTCCATGGAAGAAAAAAGCTCCAGAAATCACCAAAATGTATAAAATAGGACCTCCATAAAACGCAAAAGTGTATTTAATTCGACTTCCATGGAAGAAAAAAGCTCCAGAAATCACCAAAATGTATAAAATAGGACCTCCATAAAACGCAAAAGTGTATTTAATTCGACTTCCATGGAAGAAAAAACCTCCAGAAATGCTCAAAATGTATAAAATAGGACCTCCATAAAACGCAAAAGTGTATTTAATTCGACTTCCATGGAAGAAAAAAGCTCCAGGAATCACCAAAATGTATAAAATAGGACCTCCATAAAACGCAAAAGTGTATTTAATTCGACTTCCATGGAAGAAAAAAGCTCCAGAAATCACCAAAATGTATAAAATAGGACCTCCATAAAACGCAAAAGTGTATTTAATTCGACTTCCATGGAAGAAAAAAGCTCCAGAAATCACCAAAATGTATAAAATAGGACCTCCATAAAACGCAAAAGTGTATTTAATTCGACTTCCATGGAAGAAAAAAGCTCCAGAAATCACCAAAATGTATAAAATAGGACCTCCATAAAACGCAAAAGTGTATTTAATTCGACTTCCATGGAAGAAAAAAGCTCCAGGAATCACCAAAATGTATAAAATAGGACCTCCATAAAACGCAAAAGTGTATTTAATTCGACTTCCATGGAAGAAAAAAGCTCCAGAAATCACCAAAATGTATAAAATAGGACCTCCATAAAACGCAAAAGTGTATTTAATTCGACTTCCATGGAAGAATAGACCTCCAGAAATCACCAAAATGTATAAAATAGGACCTCCATAAAACGCAAAAGTGTATTTAATTCGACTTCCATGGAAGAAAAAAGCTCCAGAAATCACCAAAATGTATAAAATAGGACCTCCATAAAACGCAAAAGTGTATTTAATTCGACTTCCATGGAAGAAAAAAGCTCCAGAAATCACCAAAATGTATAAAATAGGACCTCCATAAAACGCAAAAGTGTATTTAATTCGACTTCCATGGAAGAAAAAACCTCCAGAAATGCTCAAAATGTATAAAATAGGACCTCCATAAAACGCAAAAGTGTATTTAATTCGACTTCCATGGAAGAAAAAAGCTCCAGGAATCACCAAAATGTATAAAATAGGACCTCCATAAAACGCAAAAGTGTATTTAATTCGACTTCCATGGAAGAAAAAAGCTCCAGAAATCACCAAAATGTATAAAATAGGACCTCCATAAAACGCAAAAGTGTATTTAATTCGACTTCCATGGAAGAAAAAAGCTCCAGAAATCACCAAAATGTATAAAATAGGACCTCCATAAAACGCAAAAGTGTATTTAATTCGACTTCCATGGAAGAAAAAAGCTCCAGAAATCACCAAAATGTATAAAATAGGACCTCCATAAAACGCAAAAGTGTATTTAATTCGACTTCCATGGAAGAAAAAAGCTCCAGGAATCACCAAAATGTATAAAATAGGACCTCCATAAAACGCAAAAGTGTATTTAATTCGACTTCCATGGAAGAAAAAAGCTCCAGAAATCACCAAAATGTATAAAATAGGACCTCCATAAAACGCAAAAGTGTATTTAATTCGACTTCCATGGAAGAATAGACCTCCAGAAATCACCAAAATGTATAAAATAGGACCTCCATAAAACGCAAAAGTGTATTTAATTCGACTTCCATGGAAGAAAAAAGCTCCAGAAATCACCAAAATGTATAAAATAGGACCTCCATAAAACGCAAAAGTGTATTTAATTCGACTTCCATGGAAGAAAAAAGCTCCAGAAATCACCAAAATGTATAAAATAGGACCTCCATAAAACGCAAAAGTGTATTTAATTCGACTTCCATGGAAGAAAAAAGCTCCAGAAATCACCAAAATGTATAAAATAGGACCTCCATAAAACGCAAAAGTGTATTTAATTCGACTTCCATGGAAGAAAAAACCTCCAGAAATCACCAAAATGTATAAAATAGGACCTCCATAAAACGCAAAAGTGTATTTAATTCGACTTCCATGGAAGAAAAAAGCTCCAGGAATCACCAAAATGTATTTAATTCGACTTCCATGGAGGAAAAAAAACCTCCAGGAAATGTGAAAAGCTCCATAAAAGCTGGAGCTCCATAGCTCCAGGAGAACCAGAGCTCCATAGATCCATAAGGACCGGAGCTCCATACCTCCAGGAGGACCGGAGCTCCATACCTCCAGGAGGACCGGAGCTCCATACCTCCAGGAGGACCGGAGCTCCATACCTCCAGGATTCCCTGGTTGTCAAAAATATTCTAAGTCGAAAAATATTCTAAGTCCGAAAAGTGTGAAAAAATGACTATGTCCGACAGGACTCTGTCATTTTTTTGGAAAAAGTGTGAAAAAATGACTATGTCCGACAGGACTCTGTCATTTTTTTGGAAAAAGTGTGAAAAAATGACTATGTCCGACAGGACTCTGTCATTTTTTTGGAAAAAGTGTGAAAAAATGACTATGTCCGACAGGACTCTGTCATTTTTTTTGGAAAAAAGTCGAAAAAATGACTAAGTCGCGAAGGACATAGTCATTTTTTCGATTTTTCAGGTCTACCAGGGCAGTTCATTTGGGTCTACCAATACCTATGGGATATGAGCTAGCCTACTCCCGCACTTGCCGGAGGTCTGGAGAAAGCCTTCGGCAAGTATATAGGGAGGGGAAAATATTGGAATCTGAAAATTTTCTAAGTCCAAATGTTGGACTTTGATTTTTTTTGGAGGGCTGGAGCTCCATAGATCCAGGGGGGCCGGAGCTCCGGACAACCAGTAGAACCGGAGGGCCGGAGCTCCGGAGCTCCGGAGCTCCAGAGGACCGGAGCTCCGGAGCTCCGGAGCTCCGGAGCTCCAGGGGGCCGGAGCTCCGGAGCTCCGGAGCTCCAGGGGACCGGAGCTCCAGGGCTCCGGAGCTCCAGAGCTCCGGAGCTCCAGGGGACCGGAGCTCCGGAGCTCCGGAGCTCCAGAGCTCCGGAGCTCCAGAGCTCCGGAGCTCCGGAGCTCCAGAGGACCGGAGCTCCGGAGCTCCGGAGCTCCAGGGGACCGGAGCTCCAGGGCTCCGGAGCTCCAGAGCTCCGGAGCTCCAGGGGACCGGAGCTCCGGAGCTCCGGAGCTCCGGAGCTCCAGAGGACCGGAGCTCCGGAGCTCCAGGGGACCGGAGCTCCGGAGCTCCGGAGCTCCAGAGCTCCAGAGCTCCGGAGCTCCAGGGGACCGGAGCTCCGGAGCTCCGGAGCTCCAGAGCTCCAGAGCTCCGGAGCTCCGGAGCTCCAGGGGACCGGAGCTCCGGAGCTCCGGAGCTCCAGAGCTCCAGGGCTCCAGAGCTCCAGAGCTCCGGAGCTCCAGAGAACCGGAGCTCCGGAGCTCCAGGGGACCGGAGCTCCGGAGCTCCGGAGCTCCAGAGGACCGGAGCTCCGGAGCTCCAGGGGACCGGAGCTCCGGAGCTCCGGAGCTCCAGAGCTCCGGAGCTCCAGGGGACCGGAGCTCCGGAGCTCCGGAGCTCCAGAGCTCCGGAGCTCCGGAGCTCCAGGGCTCCGGAGCTCCAGAGCTCCAGAGCTCCGGAGCTCCAGAGGACCGGAGCTCCGGAGCTCCAGAGGACCGGAGCTCCGGAGCTCCAGGGGACCGGAGCTCCGGAGCTCCGGAGCTCCAGAGCTCCAGAGCTCCGGAGCTCCGGAGCTCCAGGGCTCCAGAGCTCCAGAGCTCCGGAGCTCCAGAGAACCGGAGCTCCGGAGCTCCAGGGGACCGGAGCTCCGGAGCTCCGGAGCTCCAGAGCTCCAGGGCTCCAGAGCTCCAGGGGACCGGAGCTCCGGAGCTCCGGAGCTCCGGAGCTCCGGAGCTCCAGAGGACCGGAGCTCCGGAGCCCCGGAGCTCCAGAGGACCGGAGCTCCGGAGCTCCAGAGAACCGGAGCTCCGGAGCTCCAGAGAACCGGAGCTCCGGAGCTCCAGGGGACCGGAGCTCCGGAGCTCCAGAGCCCCGGAGCTCCAGAGGACCGGAGCTCCGGAGCTCCAGAGCTCCAGAGAACCGGAGCTCCAGAGGACCGGAGCTCCGGAGCTCCGGAGCTTTCCTGGTTCTCAAAAATTTTCTAAGTCCAAAAAATTTTCTAAGTCCAACTTTTGGACTTAGAAAATTTTTTGGACTTAGAAAATTTTTCAACTTTTTCGACAAAAAGCTCCATAACTCGAAAAATATATGGAGCTCGGAGCTGCAATTTTAACCATATTCCAGGGAAGCTCCATAGAACCGGTACGTGGAAGGAGAAAAGGATCGAAAGACATGACCCATATAAATCACCCACTCCTGCAATTTCCGGTGGTCTGCAAAAAGCCTTCGGCAAGTATATAGGGAGAGGAAAAATTTGAATGTGAGCTCCAGGCGTCGGGCCGAGCCTGTCCTCTGCCGGTATGGGATCCAAAAGGTTCACATTCGGGCATCCTTCTCACGAAGTGCCCCGGTCCTAGGTGGTTCGGTTGAATTTATATGAATTTTTCAAAGTGAAAAACTTTGAAAAAAAAATGGGCGAAAAAATGGCTATGTCTTTCAGCGGGGGCTGAGAGAAAAAGTGTCCGAAGGAGCGCTGCCTTCGGATACAAACGGGCAAATGTCCCGGTGAAAATCCTGGTTCTCAAAAATTTTCTAAGTCCGAAAATTTTTCTAAGTCCAAAAATTTTTCTAAGTCCAACTTTTGGACTTAGAAAATTTTCGGAGCTCCGGAGCTCCGGAGCTCCGGAGCTCCGGAGCTCCAGAGCTCCAGAGGGCCGGAGCTCCGGAGCTCCGGAGCTCCAGAGAACCGGAGCTCCGGAGCTCCGGAGCTCCGGAGCGCCAGAGGACCGGAGCTCCGGAGCTCCGGAGCTCCAGAGCTCCAGAGAACCGGAGCTCCGGAGCTCCGGAGCTCCGGAGCTCCAGAGGACCGGAGCTCCGGAGCTCCAGAGGACCGGAGCTCCGGAGCTCTGGGGCTCCGGAGCTCCGGAGCTCCGGTCCTCTGGAGCTCCGGAGCTCCGGTCCTCTGGAGCTCCGGAGCTCCGGAGCTCCGGAGCTCCGGTTCTCTGGAGCCCCAGAGCTCCGGAGCCCCAGAGCTCCGGAGCTCCAGAGGACCGGAGCTCCGGAGCTCCAGAGCTCCAGAGAACCGGAGCTCCGGAGCCCCAGAGCTCCGGAGCCCCAGAGCTCCGGAGCTCCGGAGCTCCAGAGGACCGGAGCTCCGGAGCTCCGGAGCTTTCCTGGTTCTCAAAAATTTTTCTAAGTCCAACTTTTGGACTTAGAAAATTTTCGGAGCTCCGGAGCTCCGGAGCTCCGGAGCTCCAGAGGACCGGAGCTCCGGAGCTCCAGAGGACCGGAGCTCCAGAGCTCCGGAGAACCGGAGCTCCGGAGCTCCGGAGCTCCAGAGGACCGGAGCTCCGGAGCCCCGGAGCTTTCCTGGTTCTCAAAAATTTTTCTAAGTCCAAAAATTTTTCTAAGTCCAACTTTTGGACTTAGAAAATTTTCGGAGCTCCGGAGCTCCGGAGCTCCAGAGCTCCAGAGGGCCGGAGCTCCGGAGCTCCGGAGCTCCAGAGGACCGGAGCTCCGGAGCTCCGGAGCTCCGGAGCTCCAGAGGACCGGAGCTCCAGAGGACCGGAGCTCCGGAGCTCCGGAGCTCCAGAGGACCGGAGCTCCGGAGCTCCGGAGCTCCGGAGCTCCGGAGCTCCGGAGCTTTCCTGGTTCTCAAAAATTTTTCTAAGTCCAAAAATTTTTCTAAGTCCAACTTTTGGACTTAGAAAATTTTCGGAGCTCCAGAGGACCGGAGCTCCGGTGCTCCGGAGCTCCGGACAACCAGTAGAACCGGAGCTCCGGAGAACCGGAGCTCCGGAGCTCCAGGGGACCGGAGCTCCGGAGCTCCAGAGCTCCAGAGAACCGGAGCTCCGGAGCCCCAGAGCTCCGGAGCTCCGGAGCCCCAGAGCTCCGGAGCTCCGGAGCTCCAGAGGACCGGAGCTCCGGAGCTCCGGAGCTTTCCTGGTTCTCAAAAATTTTTCTAAGTCCAACTTTTGGACTTAGAAAATTTTCGGAGCTCCGGAGCTCCGGAGCTCCGGAGCTCCGGAGCTCCAGAGGACCGGAGCTCCGGAGCTCCGGAGCTCCAGAGGACCGGAGCTCCGGAGCGCCGGAGCTCCAGAGAACCGGAGCCCCGGAGCTCCGGAGCTCCGGAGCTCCGGAGCTCCAGAGCTCCAGAGCTCCAGAGAACCGGAGCCCCGGAGCTCCAGAGGACCGGAGCTCCGGAGCTCCGGAGCTCCGGAGCTCCAGAGAACCGGAGCTCCAGAGGACCGGAGCTCCGGAGCTCCAGAGCCCCGGAGCCCCGGAGCTCCAGAGCCCCGGAGCCCCGGAGCTTTCCTGGTTCTCAAAAATTTTCTAAGTCCAAAAAATTTTCTAAGTCCAACTTTTGGACTTAGAAAATTTTTTGGACTTAGAAAATTTTTCAACTTTTTCGACAAAAAGCTCCATAACTCGAAAAATATATGGAGCTCGGAGCTGCAATTTTAACCATATTCCAGGGAAGCTCCATAGAACCGGTACATTGAAGGAGAAAAGGATCGAAAGACATGACCCATATAAATCACCCACTCCTGCAATTTCCGGTGGTCTGCAAAAAGCCTTCGGCAAGTATATAGGGAGAGGAAAAATTTGAATGTGAGCTCCAGGCGTCGGGCCGAGCCTGTCCTCTGCCGGTATGGGATCCAAAAGGCTCACATTCGGGCATCCTTCTCACGAAGTGCCCCGGTCCTAGGTGGTTCGGTTGAATTTTAATGAATTTTTCAAAGTGAAAATCTTTGGAAAAAAATGGGCGAAAAAATGGCTATGTCTTTCAGCGGGGGCTGAGAGAAAAAGTGTCCGAAGGAGCGCTGCCTTCGGATACAAACGGGACAATGTCCCGGTGAAAAGCTCTGGTTCTCAAAAATTTTCTAAGTCCGAAAATTTTTCTAAGTCCAAAAATTTTTCTAAGTCCAACTTTTGGACTTAGAATTTTTTTGGAAGGCCGGAGCTCCAGAGATCCAGTGGGCCGGAGGACCGGAGCTCCGGAGGGCCGGAGGACCGGAGCTCCATAGAACCAGAGATCCAAGAGGACCGGAGCTCCGGAGGGCAAGAGCTCCAGAGATCCATGAGGGCCGGAGCTCCGGAGTACCGGAGCTCCAGAGATCCATGAGGGCCGGAGCTCCGGAGTACCGGAGCTCCAGAGATCCAGAGGGCCGGAGCTCCGGAGTACCGGAGCTCCAGAGATCCAGAGGGCCGGAGGACCGGAGCTCCATAGAGCCAGGAGGGCTGGAGCTCCAGAGAACCAGGAAAGCTGGAGCTCCAGAGAACCACGAGGGCCGGAGCTCCAGGGAGCCAGACAATTTCCTGGTTCTCAAAAATTTTCTAAGTCCGAAAATTTTTCTAAGTCCAAAAAAAATTCTAAGTCCAAAAATCTTGGAAAAAACGACTATGTCTTTCAGCGGGGGCTGAGAGAAAAAGTATCCGAAGGAGCGCTGCCTTCGGATACAAACGGGACAATGTCCCGGTGAAAAATCCTGGTTCTTCGAAAAATGTCTGAAAAAATGACTATGTCCAACAGCGGTGTGTCAAAGGAAAAGTGTCCGAAGGAGCGCTGCCTTCGGACACAAACGGGCAGATGTCCCGGTGAAAAGCTCTGGTTCTCAAAAATTTTCTAAGTCCGAAAATTTTTCTAAGTCCAAAAAAAATTCTAAGTCCAAAAATCTTGGAAAAAACGACTATGTCTTTCAGCGGGGGCTGAGAGAAAAAGTATCCGAAGGAGCGCTGCCTTCGGATACAAACGGGACAATGTCCCGGTGAAAAATCCTGGTTCTTCGAAAAATGTCTGAAAAAATGACTATGTCCAACAGCGGTGTGTCAATGGAAAAGTGTCCGAAGAAGCGAGGTCTTCGGATACAAACGGGACAATGTCCCGGTGAAAAGCTCTGGTTCTCAAAAATTTTCTAAGTCCGAAAATTTTTCTAAGTCCAAAAAAAATTCTAAGTCCAAAAATCTTGGAAAAAACGACTATGTCTTTCAGCGGGGGCTGAGAGAAAAAGTGTCCGAAGGAGCGCTGCCTTCGGATACAAACGGGCAGATGTCCCGGTGAAAATCCTGGTTCTCAAAAATGTCTGAAAAAATGACTATGTCCAACAGCGGTGTGTCAAAGCAAAAGTGTCCGAAGGAGCGCTGCCTTCGGACACAAACGGGCAGATGTCCCGGTGAAAAGCTCTGGTTCTCAAAAATTTTCTAAGTCCAAAAATTTTTCTAAGTCCAAAAAAAATTCTAAGTCCAAAAATCTTGGAAAAAAC
The DNA here is from genome assembly GCF_051989575.1 of Stigmatopora nigra. Taxonomy (NCBI): domain Eukaryota; kingdom Metazoa; phylum Chordata; class Actinopteri; order Syngnathiformes; family Syngnathidae; genus Stigmatopora; species Stigmatopora nigra. The sequence goes on along the minus strand of NW_027551710.1, from coordinate 12,074 downwards.
GACTATGTCTTTCAGCGGGGGCTGAGAGAAAAAGTATCCGAAGGAGCGCTGCCTTCGGATACAAACGGGACAATGTCCCGGTGAAAAATCCTGGTTCTTCGAAAAATGTCTGAAAAAATGACTATGTCCAACAGCGGTGTGTCAAAGGAAAAGTGTCCGAAGAAGCGAGGTCTTCGGACACAAACGGGCAGATGTCCCGGTGAAAAGCTCTGGTTCTCAAAAATTTTCTAAGTCCAAAAAATTTTCTAAGTCCAAAAAAAATTCTAAGTCCAAAAATCTTGGAAAAAACGACTATGTCTTTCAGCGGGGGCTGAGAGAAAAAGTATCCGAAGGAGCGCTGCCTTCGGATACAAACGGGCAGATATCCCGGTGAAAATCCTGGTTCTCAAAAAATGGCAAAAAATGACTATGTCCAACAGCGGTGTGTCAAAGCAAAAGTGTCCGAAGGAGCGCTGCCTTCGGACACAAACGGGCAGATGTCCCGGTGAAAAGCTCTGGTTCTCAAAAATTTTCTAAGTCCGAAAATTTTTCTAAGTCCAAAAAAAATTCTAAGTCCAAAAATCTTGGAAAAAACGACTATGTCTTTCAGCGGGGGCTGAGAGAAAAAGTATCCGAAGGAGCGCTGCCTTCGGATACAAACGGGCAGATATCCCGGTGAAAATCCTGGTTCTCAAAAAATGGCAAAAAATGACTATGTCCAACAGCGGTGTGTCAAAGCAAAAGTGTCCGAAGGAGCGCTGCCTTCGGACACAAACGGGCAGATGTCCCGGTGAAAAGCTCTGGTTCTCAAAAATTTTCTAAGTCCGAAAATTTTTCTAAGTCCAAAAAAAATTCTAAGTCCAAAAATCTTGGAAAAAACGACTATGTCTTTCAGCGGGGGCTGAGAGAAAAAGTATCCGAAGGAGCGCTGCCTTCGGATACAAACGGGACAATGTCCCGGTGAAAAAACCTGGTTCTTCGAAAAATGTCTGAAAAAATGACTATGTCCAACAGCGGTGTGTCAAAGGAAAAGTGTCCGAAGGAGCGCTGCCTTCGGACACAAACGGGCAGATGTCCCGGTGAAAAGCTCTGGTTCTCAAAAATTTTCTAAGTCCAAAAAATTTTCTAAGTCCAAAAAAAATTCTAAGTCCAAAAATCTTGGAAAAAACGACTATGTCTTTCAGCGGGGGCTGAGAGAAAAAGTATCCGAAGGAGCGCTGCCTTCGGATACAAATGGGACAATGTCCCGGTGAAAATCCTGGTTCTCAAAAATGTCTGAAAAAATGACTATGTCCAACAGCGGTGTGTCACAGGAAAAGTGTCCGAAGGAGCGCTGCCTTCGGATACAAACGGGCAGATGTCCCGGTGAAAAGCTCTGGTTCTCAAAAATTTTCTAAGTCCAAAAAAAATTCTAAGTCCAAAAATCTTGGAAAAATGACTATGTCTTTCAGCGGGGGCTGAGAGGAAAAGTGTCCGACCATGCACTATCTTCGGATAGAAATGGGACAATGTCCCGGTGAAAATCCTGGTTCTCAAAAATGTCTGAAAAAATGACTATGTCCAACAGCGGTGTGTCACAGGAAAAGTGTCCGAAGGAGCGCTGCCTTCGGATACAAACTGGCAAAAGTCCCGGTGAAAAGCCCTGGTTCTCAAAAATTTTCTAAGTCCAAAAAAAATTCTAAGTCCAAAAAAACGGACTCTGTCATTTTTTTGAGAAAAAGTCTGAAAAAATGACTATGTCCAACGGGACTTAGTCGTTTTTTTGAGAAAAAGTCTGAAAAAATGACTATGTCCAACGGGACTTAGTCGTTTTTTTGAGCTTCTCAAAAATTTTCTAAGTCCAAAAAATTTTCTAAGTCCGAAAAAGTGTGAAAAAATGACTATGTCCGACAGGACTTAGTCGTTTTTTCAGAAAATTTCTGAAAAAACGACTAAGTCCTGTCGGACATAGTCGTTTTTTCGATTTTTTAGGTCTACCAGGGCTTCTCATTTGGGTCTACCAAGGCATCTGATTTGGGTCTACCAATACCCCTAGGATATGATTTGCCTACTCCCGCAATTTCCGGTGGTCTGCAAAAAGCCTTCGGCAAGATTATAGGGAGAGGAAAATTTTGAATGTGAGCTCCAGGCCTAAGACCGACCCCTCTCTCCCCAGTAGGCCGACGGAAGGAGCTCACATTCGGGCACAGTACTTTTGCAATGCCCCTTGTCCCCCTGGTTCTCCCGAATTGAAGCGAATTTTTTCTAAGTGTGGCTGGACTTAGAAAAATTTTCGGGAGTGAAAAGAACCAGAGAGACCGTCCTGAGGGACTGAAACAGGCCGAAAAAGGTGTCACACTCGGCTTGGCAATATGAAAAAGGCCCTTCCAAAATCCTGGAGGTTTGGGCCTGACCTCCAGAGCTCCAGAGCTCCAGAGATCCAGAGGGCCGGAGGACCGGAGCTCCATAGATCCAGGAGTGTCCGGGAGCTCCAGAGCTCCAGAGATCCACACACGAACGAGACTCAGGGTGTCCATGACTTATGCCTGGTGGTATGGACATCCAAAAATCTTCCACGGAAGTTGGAAGAACCAGGCGAGGGCAGACCGTCGTGAGTGTTCTTGGCAAAGACCTGGAGCCAGAACATATAAAACTCTTCTACGGAAGAACCAGGCAAAAGATCCAGAGGGCCGGAGGACCGAAGCTCCAGAGCTCCAGAGATCCACACTAGAGAGAATTCGTGGGTGTCCATGACTTATGCCTGGTGGTATGGACATCCAAAAATCTTCCACGGAAGTTGGAAGAACCAGGCGAGGGCAGACCGTCGTGAGTGTTCTTGGCAAAGTCCTGGAGCCAGAACATATAAAACTCTTCTAAGGAAGAACCAGGCAAAAGATCCAGAGGGCCGGAGGACCGAAGCTCCAGAGCTCCAGAGATCCACACATGAACGAGACTCAGGGTGTCCATGACTTATGCCTGGTGGTATGGACATCCAAAAATCTTCCACGGAAGTTGGAAGAACCAGGCGAGGGCAGACCGTCGTGAGTGTTCTTGGCAAAGACCTGGAGCCAGAACATAGAAAACTCTTCTACGGAAGAACCAGGCAAAAGATCCAGAGGGCCGGAGGACCGAAGCTCCAGAGCTCCAGAGATCCACACTAGAGAGAATTCGTGGATGTCCATGACATATGCCTGGTGGTATGGACATCCAAAAATCTTCCACGGAAGTTGGAAGAACCAGGCGAGGGCAGACCGTCGTGAGTGTTCTTGGCAAAGTCCTGGAGCCAGAACATATAAAACTCTTCTAAGGAAGAACCAGGCAAAAGATCCAGAGGGCCGGAGGACCGAAGCTCCAGAGCTCCAGAGATCCACACATGAACGAGACTCAGGGTGTCCATGACTTATGCCTGGTGGTATGGACATCCAAAAATCTTCCACGGAAGTTGGAAGAACCAGGCGAGGGCAGACCGTCGTGAGTGTTCTTGGCAAAGACCTGGAGCCAGAACATAGAAAACTCTTCTACGGAAGAACCAGGCAAAAGATCCAGAGGGCCGGAGGACCGAAGCTCCAGAGCTCCAGAGATCCACACTAGAGAGAATTCGTGGATGTCCATGACATATGCCTGGTGGTATGGACATCCAAAAATCTTCCACGAAAGTTGGAAGAACCGGGCCAGTGGCAAAAAGTCGTGAGTGTACGTGCAAAAGTCCTGGAGCATGTACATATAAAACTCTTCTACGGAAGAACCAGGCGCCGGAGACCGTCGTGAGTGTTCTTGGCAAAGACCTGGAGCCAGAACATAGAAAACTCTTCTACGGAAGAACCAGGCAAAAGATCCAGAGGGCCGGAGGACCGAAGCTCCAGAGCTCCAGAGATCCACACCAGAGAGAATTCGTGGATGTCCATGACATATGCCTGGTGGTATGGACATCCAAAAATCTTCCACGAAAGTTGGAAGAACCGGGCCAGTGGCAAAAAGTCGTGAGTGTACGTGCAAAAGTCCTGGAGCATGTACATATAAAACTCTTCTACGGAAGAACCAGGCGCCGGAGACCGTCGTGAGTGTTCTTGGCAAAGACCTGGAGCCAGAACATAGAAAACTCTTCTACGGAAGAACCAGGCAAAAGATCCAGAGGGCCGGAGGACCGAAGCTCCAGAGCTCCAGAGATCCACACTAGAGAGAATTCGTGGATGTCCATGACATATGCCTGGTGGTATGGACATCCAAAAATCTTCCACAAAAGTTGGAAGAACCGGGCCAGTGGCAAAAAGTCGTGAGTGTACGTGCAAAAGTCCTGGAGCATGTACATATAAAACTCTTCTACGGAAGAACCAGGCGCCGGAGACCGTCGTGAGTGTTCTTGGCAAAGACCTGGAGCCAGAACATAGAAAACTCTTCTACGGAAGAACCAGGCAAAAGATCCAGAGGGCCGGAGGACCGAAGCTCCAGAGCTCCAGAGATCCACACCAGAGAGAATTCGTGGGTGTCCATGACATATGCCTGGTGGTATGGACATCCAAAAATCTTCCACGGAAGTTGGAAGAACCGGGCCAGTGGCAGAAAGTCGTGAGTGTACGTGCAAAAGTCCTGGAGCATGTACATATAAAACTCTTCTA
>NW_027551710.1:0-2500 GCF_051989575.1 Stigmatopora nigra | reverse complement strand
CACGTTGCTCCCGATACGATGCCTATCTAGGGGGGCACTTAGTAACAATCTAACGACCTCGGACCCGGATTTGGGTGGTTCAGGCCCGTGGGAAAAGCCTCAGAGCCGCTTCCTTGAGGAGCCGCGGGTGACTCACGGGTTACGTCATCGCTCTCTTCCGACCGGGACCACCGTTATTTCGCCAAAACTCTCCCCGCCGGGTGGTGCGGTGTCCTTCTGGGTAACGCTTTAATCCCATCGTTTCTCCAGCTGTGGCCCCGTTCTACTCGTGCCATCGTTCCTGATCTCGGTCGGGGCGATAGGCGCACTGTGCACGTAATCGGGCGACGAAATGAATGAGCGGCTTGAGCAACCGCCATCGGCATGACGTCTCAGGATATGTGGCCATGACAATCATTGGAAGGTGTTTGAACCGAGTACCAGAAAAAGCGGCCTGAGCAACCGCGTCAAAAGAGCGGCCTGACAAACCGCAGCGGCCTGAGCAACCGCGTCAAAAGAGCGGCCTGACAAACCGCAGCGGCCTGAGCAACCGCATGAGAAGCGGCCTGACAAACCGCATGAGAAGCGGCCTGACAAACCGCAAAGCGGCCTGAGCAACCGCAATCGGCACGATGATGGAAGGATAAAAAGCGGCTTGGGCAACCGACTTTTGAGGCATGGATGGATGGCATGAAAAATGTATATTTTGGGGCGGCCTCCGGCGTGAAAATGGCAAACCTATAATGATGGCGGGGCTTTTTCCTACACCGCCGACGGCATGGATGGTTAACAAAAGGTAGCAAGCCCGCCAGCGGATCTGATTCCCATCCGCTAACGGCATACATGGCACGGCATGAATTGATGGTAAAAATCCTTATTAACCCCTGGCTGAATACGAATGAATCTGGTGTCAAAAGAAAGAACTCATCCAAGTGACGGGTCGCTGCTTGGGCAACAGCTTCGCCGTCGGAGAAATGAAATACACGGGTCGCTGCTTGGGCAACAGCTTCGCCGTTGTGGAAATGAAATGAGGTGTCGCTGCTTGGGCAACAGCTTCACCATTGGAGAAAATACGGGTCGCTGCTTGGGCAACAGCTTCGCCGTTGGATGAACTCAAAAATATGGTCACGGGGTCCGCTGCTGGGGCACAGCGGTCACCCCTAGGTACGGGTCGCTGCTTGGGCAACAGCGTCGCCGATGGAAGAAATTACGGGTCGCTGCTTGGGCAACAGCGTCGCCGTCGGAGAAATGAACTCTACGGGTCCGCTGCTGGGGCACAGCGGTCGCCGGTGGTGAAAAAAAATGAAAGGAGTACGGGTCGCTGATGGGGCACAGCGTTCACCGTGACTCGAAATGAACTCGAAAGCCACGGGGTGCTGAAGAGGGCACAGCGCAAACCCCGATTGGCGACCGCGTGGGGACGGCTCGCGCGTCCGTGTTCCCGGCGATAACGGTGAGGTTTCTGGTGCGTGCGACCGGCGATTGACCGGAGGCTAAGGTACTGCGGGTGGTGGACCCCACTCGTCCAAGGCCCCTCCGCGTCAGGGCTGACCATCGTCACTGTCACTGCATCCGCTCCGGGGCTCGTGCGTGCGAGTGGGCGTTCTCGGTCAAAGAGGTATAGTGAAAGTGTGAGGGGCGGCTGTTCGAGCCGTGTACCGAACAACGGAGAGGTTTCTGGCGCGTGCGATCGGCGATTGGCCGGAGGCTAAGGTACTGCGGGTGGTGGACCCCACTCGTCCAAGGCCCCTCCGCGTCAGGGCTGACCATCGTCGCTGTCACTGCAACCGGACGGTCACGGTCCGTGCGGTCGTCTCGCTCTCTTAAAGAGCAGTGCGACAAGACGGGCCGGGGTATAGTGCTTGCAAAGCCGGGATAACGGTGAGGACATAGTGCGTGCGACCGGTGATTGGCCGGAGGCTAAGGTACTGCGGGTGGTAGACCCCACTCGTCCAAGGCCCCTCCGCGTCAGGACTGACCATCGTACTTTATCTGCATCCGCCTCGGTCGCGTGGGTGCGGCTTGGCACGTATGACCACGTCACGCTAAAGACAACGGGGGCAGTGGAACTGAACGTGCGCAGCATAACGAAAGCCGGGATAACGGTGAGGACATAGTGCGTGCGACCGGTGATTGGCCGGAGGCTAAGGTACTGCGGGTGGTAGACCCCACTCGTCCAAGGCCCCTCCGCGTCAGGACTGACCATCGTCACTTTATCTGCATCCGCCTCGGCCTAGTATGTAATGTGGCGGTCGTCTCGCCCGTGTCTTCTGTCGGCAGGGTATAGTCGTGTGGAGGGATGGCTCGTGCGAGCTCGTGGACTGAACAACGGAGAGGTTTCTGGCGCGTGCGATCGGCGATTGGCCGGAGGCTAAGGTACTGCGGGTGGTAGACCCCACTCGTCCAAGGCCCCTCCGCGTCAGGGCTGACCATCGTGCTGTCACTGCAACCGGACGGTCCCCCGCGAGCGCGTTTCGTCTCGCTCTGGCCAATTGGAGAGCCGTGACAACAAGAGCGATGC